>NW_020856120.1:0-168784 GCF_000972845.2 Larimichthys crocea
AATGACATAAAGCACAGACCGTCCAGACTTCTACGAAGAAAAATCTGATGTTTAAGGCTCTCATGAAAAACAGGTATCAGTTTGCAACATGATTACTGATCATTAAGTAACAAACCACACTATAGACCTTTTCACAGACAGCCATATTGATGTGAACTATTAGCGTCTACACATGTGTTCCCAATGAGCGTAATTAAGGTTCGTTCCATTTAGTGCAGCAGAGGACCTCCGGTGATGAAATGCAAACACGCCCCACAGCAGCACCCTGACTGTCTGCCCTGAATGGAATGAATTAATTACTACCATTGGTCACACTGTGTTCACCTGCTACTCCATCTTACTATGGCTGCTGCTGAGTTCGTTTTCTGTGGACCACGCTGTTATAAAACATCTCAAACTGTCAGAATGGAATGGAGACGTTAGTTATTTATTTGTTTGCCCTCATGCTTCATGTTTACTAATAAAGTACCACAAACTAATTACACAAAGAAAAGCTTGGTTTTTTTTTTTAAAATAAATGTAGAGTGTGTTGTCTGGATGTGGCCCTGTTGCCCCCATACATTATTACTGACACTGCAGTTAGCAAGAGGACTTCAATTAAAGTTAGTCAAAGGAGGCCTGGCGTTGCCAAGCAACCAGGTCAGGCCAGAGCAATAGGCGCAGGTGCGGCATGCTCTCTGACTGGACTCTCTGAGAGACAGAAAAATCTATAAAAAGAACCCCCTCGCACAATTGGCCAGAAAATGCCAAACGTTAGATTTTATCAAATAGCCGGACTGACTCGAGATCCTCATCTTGTTGAACATTTACATGCAGACTTTCAGTGGTGAATGTAAAAAAACCTGTGACCTTGGTGTTTGGAAAAAAAGAAACAGCAGCTGCTCCCGCTCTTTTGGAAATTTTTTCCTCTCCAATTTACATTGGACGTAGATGGGGCTGTGAGGGGGTTACTGGCACAAAAGTATTTCTGTAGAGTGAAAATTTGTGGCCCGGTGAGCAGTTAGCAAGTTAGTTTACAAAATTTCTTTTTCGCCACGTTTTTTCTCCTCCTCTCCCCCTCTAAGCAATGATGTCACACACTCTAGCTCTCGGGAAACATTCTCCAATCACACCCATTAATTTTTTTCTGTGGTTTTGGTGCTTTTTAGGCAACCGAAACGCTTAGAAAAGTCATAGCCCGCAGAAGCCGCAGGTTTTGATTTTTTTGTGTAATATTGCGACCAACAACTGGCATGAGGAGTAGCGTGCCAAACATTCCTAGGCTACTTACGATAATAAGTGCAGGCACCTCAATAATAGAGGGCCCACAACAACATTCTCTTGCCTCTGGGGCATCTAAGCAGTTCATCTTTCATTCCAACATGTGCTTATATTTCAAGAGATTTTTTTTTTTGGGGCTTTTTTTTCGAGCTTTATTTGACCACCATACAGCTGAAGAGTGACCAGGGAGACACGTAACAACGGGCCACAGTTTGGAATTGAACCATGGGCCCTTTTACATGGGGCACACAATTCTACCAAGTGATTTAACCAGCGTCCCACATGTGGTCATTTAGGCCCCTTTTCCATCTAATCTACAGTTTAACCAAAACTCACAGCTCTTTTGAACACTTTTTGCTGGTGGAAATGTAATCACACATTTATTTAGCAACATTTCTTTGGAGTCACTGGACCCACAAAATGGAAATATTAAAAAGTATGGTTTAACATTTTTATTACCAATGTTATTTTTCGTCCTTTCAATTGTATTTTATTTAACCAGCTGAGTCAGCTCAGAAACAATTCTCATTTTTCAACGACGGTGATTACAGCAAGTGCAAAACAACCGTATTAGACAATATTGGAAAATCATTCACAGTATATACAGTTAATACAAGAACAGGACAGTGTGTATTGTGAGCGCATGGGCATGTTCCGAAACTTTCAGCCTGTTGAATGAGTTCTTAAAAGGACAGTAATGGAATGAAGGGTTTGTGGAGTTTTAGCATATTTTCATGTTCAGTCACCAGGAGTGGCAAAACTGACATAATAACATTGTGGTATGTGCTGATAGTTGCGTCTCGTGATGTTACCGTCCCTGTGAGATTTACGCCCTTAAGATGATTAAATGGTCGATTGAGCTCATTATATGGTCAAATATATTTTTCCCAAAGACCCCGAACAACCGCTTCAAACTAAAAACACCTGTGGTGATGATCTCTGATGAGAAAGCTCTGGTGCTTTGGGCATGAGCATCAATAGATGAGAAGAAGTCATACACACTGACTCCAAATACAAATGTATCTAAATAAAGAACATTTTTTGTTTGAAACAGTATCTAATAGAACACTGCTGCTCTGAAAGTGTTGTATGGAGGAACTCCCCAGTGTCTACTCCATTTAGGATCAACCTGTCGCTGTGGAGTGGTCCTACATAAAAAAACAGGATTGATCTGAATTCACTCCAGACGGTAAATAATCCATCTCTCTGCCATTTTATCAGGCTCTGTACGTTCTCCTCTATAACCAGCCAGAGCTGCTGTTTTATGGCAGGACAGCATTACAATATTTTCACAGTCTACAAAGAGGGGTTCGTAGGTTTACGCAGGCTGTTGAAGGGGGTGAAAGAGACGTTTGACACTCCACAAAAAACAGACCTCTGGGTGGAACATACTCCCGGAAGCTGAACCAAATAAGAGCATTGGGAGGGACGTGAAAGGTCAGCGTGTCACGGATGAGAGAAATCTTCACTGAATTGAGGAAGTGTGTACTTTCAGAGTCTGCTCTGAGTAGAGTTAGTATGTTTATCCCTTCATACAAATTCAAACAGCACAAGAGGTTTTATCTAGAGGAAGCAGAAAGAATCTGATCGTTCACCTTATTTATCATTTCAAAGAATTTAAAAGTTCAGGATTTCAAATATGAACAAAGTGACTTATATCCAGGCTCGGAAACTCTGCTGACACGCACCATTAACTGACTTTGGGTTTTAATTAAAAACAGACAACACTAACGTGTCCTGAAAGTAAACAGGGCCTACATTACCTACAGGCCTACAGCCTTATTGACATAGCAGAGAGCAGGCAGAGAAGATTTCATAAACAGCGTTGCACACAATATATTTTTTTAAAAAGGTCCCAGTCCAGTGGTAAGAATTAGTCACATCTAGCAGTGTGGTTGTAACTGAAAAACCCTTCACCTCTCCTTCTATCCTGAAGGAGAAACTATGGTGGCTCGTGAAAAAACAAGCGGAGAAGGAACGCAAAAACACCCCCATCTTCCATAAAGTCCCCAGCTAGAAGCCGGTTATGTTTGTCTGTTTGTGCTTATGATAGAAACATGGTGGTTCAACATGGTGGAATCTGTAGATACAAAAGACTCATTCTAATGTCAAAAAAACAAAAAACCCACAAACAATGGTGTTTAGATATTATATTCTGAAATCTTGTACCCACTGGAACCCTTTTACTTCTCCACTTGTATTCCTTGTTAACGTGCATCTATGGTTGTAATTGCTGCCTTGCAATCTCCCCACATCATTCCTCACCCTCCTAGTGTAACGGAGAAACAACCTGTCCTGTCTGCAGTCAGTCTTTACGTTTGTCTGTTCTGGGCTACTGTAGAACAGTGTTTCAACATGGTGCCTCAATGACCGAGGACCAAAGCTCCCACTGCAATATATATATCATTTTTAGGATCACTTCGGGGATTCTGATTTAATTAAGTAACAACAAAAAGGAATCTTATTTGGTGGTTTTACATGATAGAACCTAGTGATGAATAAATATTATGTTCCATGCCAGCCTGAGTCTGAAAATAGAAGCCGCAAAGCTTACACCACGGGGCCTTTAAAATCTCAATTTAAACCATTTTTGGCAATGTGGGAGCCTGACTCCAAACAATTAATAGCCTATCAAATGTGTGATTTGTTTGCAGATCCAGTCGGAGGAAGAGTCAGAGAGTTTATGCTATTTATTGAAGGCTGTGTTAAAAAAAAATAGCAATATTAGGCTAATCTTGGCTACGTGTCTGTGGGATTCATATGTAACAATCATGGTCCCAAGAAAACTATGAACTGTAACTGAGATGAAACCTAAGCTGGTAAAACCTTCCAGACTGACAAAGGCCCACAGTGGTCAGACCTTAAAAAACCTTGATTTTAAACTGATCACACAACGGAATGGCTGTGAGAGAACTTATTTTGTGCACTTCTCACTATACAAAAACTTTGTGCCAGCAGTTCCTCTCTAGCTCTGCCTTTTCAGCTCTTTCTCCTTTTCCTGCTCACAGCCCCTCCACCTCAGTCTGTGTGGCGGGTGGGGGACACCACAGGCTTGGCTCTTTCATTCACTGTGGGATCACACTGAGAGCTCTGCGTGCATCTGCTGGCAGCACAGCTCAGTGCTTGACCCGTCTCATCACTGGTCTCCTAAGGTTCTGCTCCTCGCCTCTCCTGCGTGCTCACTTTTTCTCTTTCTTCCTCTTTCTTTAACGTGCTCTCCTCTCCTCTCTTGTTTCTTCTTGGTCTCCTGCCACATGGAGTGGCCCATTCGCTCTGCAGCTCTCTGCGCTCCTGCTCCTCGTCCGTGGGAGCTCAGTGAGGGAGCCCGTGCTGGTCGGTTTTCTTTGTTTGTAGCTCTGTAAAAAAATCAGAAGTTACCACATTTATTACTGTAGCTGTAAGTTCCTGTTCAGTTGTGGTGTCGTGTGTGTGTGTGTGTGTGTGTGTGTGTGTGTGTGTGTGTGTGGTGTGTGTGTTGTTACCTGCTGCAGTCTTGCGTTGTGTCAGGCAGGAGGCTCACTGTGTGCTGAGGCCTCTGCTCTGCTGTGGCTCCATCTCTCAGTGTGGAGGGCAGTGAAAAACGGCCTGAGGTGAGTGAGCTCATCGTCGACTCCCTCAGTTGTTACTGCAGCTGCTGCTCATGGCATCAGTTGTGGCCGGTGCTACGACCACCCGTTTATGTCATTACAACCACTGCTTTCTACCGTCATCACCAAACACTTTCAGCAGCTCTGCTGCTGTCACTCCTACGCCGGCCAACGCAGCAATTTAGTGGTGTTTAACAGCGATCTCTTGGGGGGTCGTCGCTTTTACTGTCATCACTGTAACCTATTAGTGCCTGCAGTGTGAACAGATTTACTGCCACTCCCATTTTGGTGTTTGCTCTGTGAGCTTTGTCCGACAGCAGGCGGGCGACCCTTGAAGGCCAGGGTCAGGGTAGTTCATCTGCATCTCCATTGATGGACTGGTCCCACGTTGATGACGGGTGCAGCCGTCTAGGCTTGGCCTGGGGTTTTCACCGGAAGCCTGGTGTCCAATATGGAGCCACCTGGAGAAATCAAATGGTTTCAGTACAGCCTGCCGATGGGTTCATTACGACTGGTTATCATCTGTGTTTTATGCGTTTGTTATTTGACAAAAAAAGATCTACGATGATCAGCAGGAAGGTTTTACTGCTGGTGTTGAGTGAAACCCTCTGCTCAGTTTCTTCCTCTCTCTTCTCCTTCCCTCTGCTCTCAGCTATACCTCTGTTCCATCTGCCTTTCCTTGTTCTTCTCTTCTTCCTTTTGGCTCCAGTCGTCTTCTTCTCTGGGGCTCCTCTGTTTTGATGGCTCCCATTCTCCTCTGGGAACCTCAAGCCACTCCTTAAAATGTGAGATTACAGCCATCACGTGGAGGTTATGAAGCAGAGAGTACTGTGCCCTTTGCCCCTGATCTTATCATGTTGGGTAGAGAGCTACCGGAGGGGACATCAGAATCACGATGGCATCTTCTGTCATAGTTTTACTATATTCTTCCTTTAATTTTAATTTTATTGATTCGATTTTCTGATTTCGATATTAATTACACAATTTTACATTTTTCGAACAACATTAAATGTCTGCTAGTCAGATTATTTCTGATCTCACCTTGGTCCCAGCTGATCCTTGTCGAGGAAGCTCCCGGAAGTGGCGACACTGCACTGGGCCAGCAGAGCCCCTCGAAGCCACCAGCATCGGCTCTGTCTGGGTTAGCATTCCTCAATTGAGTCTGTTACTCACTGAAACGCAACAGACAATAAAGAGGATTATGAAGACTATTATGTCCTTACATGTTACCTGCCCTGAATATTTGAAGTCTCAGTCTCTCGACGTTCTGTAGATGGTTGTATCGGTTTTGTAGTGTCTTTTCTCCTGGCATGGAGAGCTGAGCTGTAAGAACGCCTCGTGATGTATATCGTATAGTATTATGACCCCTCTTTGGTTTGTCTTGTTGCCTACCTGTCAGTATGGAGCAGTAGCCAATAGAGCCCTAGCACTGGACTGAATAGTAGAACTGCCTGACAAAAACCGGCAGGAGACAGTAAACAAATGGACCTGTGAACGTCTGAAAGGACACCGAGATACAGACATACATTTACAATAACATTTCATCCCTGCCGGAACGGTTGGATTTGAGGGGGGGTTGAATAGAACACCCACAGTTTATTAAGCTATCTTACCTTTCTTTGCTTGTGCGGCTGGTCACATTGATCATATGGTACAATCATATGATCGACACAGCCCAAACCCAACTTGATTTCTTTGGAAATATTTCACCTTTAGAATATTGCCTGGGAAAAAAATATTCTAACTCTGTTTCATTGTGTGTGTATTCATTACCTGAAAAAGAAGACGCATGACGTTGTTGTTGACTTAGAATGAGCCTTTTTATATCTAAGACACTGCAGGACTTCAGAGGAGTCCACCATGTTTCTACAGTAGCAAAGAATGCCTATTAAACTCTGGCTCTTAGATAGAGCCCTTTTTGCTAGCTTCACATCCACTGTTTTTTTCTTTCTCCTTCATGCTAGAAATAACAGGGTGAGACGAGGGGCTGCAACAAGCAGATCCTGGTCCTTAATTGAAATGATGGAGCCAGGTATTATTGTAGTGTCGATAAACTACATTTGCTTACATGAAGAGGAGGAATGGGGGATCAATGGTGGCCCTGCGGCAACCGGTTAGGTTACCGTGTGTCGGATTTAGTGGTGTAATCACCTGTGTTGGCAATCTCTCTCACATCACCCTCGATTACCTAGTGTAAAAGAGAAACAACAGTGAAAAGCTCTGCCTAGAGTTAATAATAATTTCTGTCTGTTCTGGGCTACTGTAGACAACATGGTGTTTCAAACATGGCGTCCTCAATGAAGAGGACCCGCTGCACTGAAGACTAAAAGGAGAAACTTTAAGTAACAAAACAAAAAGATTTCTTACCACATGCATAAAACAGTTATGAATTCTATATACTCCCTGTTCTGCCGTGGTCTGAAAATGGACAGGCCCTTAATCTTACACACTGAACCTTTAATTATAAAAAATATATAAAAATTTAAGGCACTGATGGTAGCACTAAACAACAAGAAATTAAAACTTTGACCAGAGAGCCACACAATTTTTTAAATCAGACATGATTAATAAAACCTGTAAGGAGGACACCTGTAGGGAGGGCAGTGACTGTGACTGAAGTTAGAAAGAAAGAAAAGAATAGAAAGAAAGAAAGAAAGAGAAAAGAAGAGAAAAAAGAAAGAAAAGAAAGAGAAAGAGAAAAAGGAAAAAGGAAAGAAAGAAGAAAGAAAGGAAGAAAGAAAGAAAGAACGTTACTTGATAGTCTTGACTTTCCTTCTTCCTGGTGGAGGTACAGACTGACGCAGAGTGTTTCAGCAGCTCGGCAGTTTCTCTTAAAGCAGGACACAGACAACAAGTTTCCTGCAGTCCGCGTTCAGTGCTTCACAGCCCTCACACCGAGCCGGTCTAGAAGGGGAAGACCGTGAAAAACGTCGCTCCGGGCTCCGGTTCCCTCTGAGATACCGAGCCGCTCTCCAGCAGTCGTCCTCGCGACATGGCCGGAACGTCGGTACACCGCTGCAGTTAATTCACGTAATCCTCATAGACGTCCTGGCGGGAGGGAAAACGTCCACCCGCTCCTCTGCTCTGACGCCCGTTTCCTTCAGACTGTCACAGCGGCCAACACACGGCTAACCTCCGGAAAAACTACGAGGAGGAAAGTGTGCCTGTTCAAAGTACCAGCGGAGGAAGTGAAAGTGGAAGAGCAGTCGGCCAGCTCGAGCTCTGCCGCCACTGTTTCTACCTTTAAAAGAACATCTCCGATTACCAGCATTAGTAGTATAAATAAATTTACTATTTGAGAGATTACGTCCGAACGAAACCACAGTTTAACCTGAGCATAACCGCTGAGATGAACCGAAATTAAATTAGCTGTAAAATGGACAATGCCTTATGACGTTGTTTTATTTTGAACTGTACCACTAACCCTGTGTTTTGGACAGTCTGCGGTCACAGAGACTACCGTCCAGGTTTTGACAGTCTCCGGTCTGGGGCCAGGACCACTAGCAGTTTAGACTACGTCCAGGTTTTAGACAGCCTGTGGTCACGTCGAAGTTTTAGACAGTCTTCGACGATCACACGGAGACTACGTCCAGGTTTTAGATGTTGGGGTCAAAGGTAAAGGTATTTATACATAATATATATACAAATAAAAAATTATTTCAATTTGCGGCAGTATGACGATGGATTGACTCATGTGTCAACAGGGGGGATGCAGGAGGTAATGGATTCCAAAAATACGTAAAAAAAATTGTGCATCATTTTAGTGTGTGGAACACAGAATGTCCAAGGCGAGATTCGACCAAGCCAGGTAAAATGCCTAATGCTCAATATCCATTTCATACGATATGCATGGATTTCATTGAATTAATAAATGTGAAAATAAAAAGTATTGTCTAGTGATCATAGACTATACTCAAATGGATTGAAGTTATTCCAACCACACAAAATGTGCAATACAGTAGCTAAAGCGTTAGCAACACATATTGCACCAAGATTTGGATTTCCAGAAATCATATATTAGTGATAATGGACCACATTTCAGAAATGATGTAATTGCGAAACTGAGTGACCTGTTTTCCATTAAATGAAAGGTTGTATTGAAGACTCCAGCCTTACTGCTGGCAAACAGGTTACCCATCCTTTTCCTGTCTCATCCATGGCTTTTCCTAGTTTAGCCTTAATTGTACCATTCACGCTGTTCCACTAGTCTGCTGATTGTGGATGATAAAGAACAATGATATTTAATACAGGACTGTCCCTTTGGATACACCTGAACATTGCAAATGAGCACCGGTACCTACAGATAGTGATAAATAAAACAGCTACTTACACCTTAGGTATGATGGCAGAGCACCCTGGCACCCATTCAAAAGAATGGATCAGAATGAGGACAGAGGTTAAGACCTAAGTTGCCTAAACTCTGGTATGGTACCGCCTCTGATTCACTTAATGATGCCTACTAACTTGCTTCCCATGACTCCCAGTTTCCTAAACTAACAACAGAAGACATGCACAGAGTTAACGTGATAAGCTTCATTTGATTCTAGAGTCTATTTGGATTCACTTGGTGTTCTCGCGGAGTCCCAGATGAGTTTAAGGCTGAGGAACCAGGTGGCAGTAGGTTTTGAATCATTTATTGCCTGGTGGGTACAATAATAAAAATGGTGGGATTAATTACATCATTACAACCAGCAACGTTTTATATAAAACACTTGTGATGGATTTAGAGGCATCCACAAACAATTAGATAACACTAGTCTAATGGCCTGGCAGAACAGATTAGCTTTAGACATGCTTTTTGGCTGAAAAGGAGATGTGTGTAAGATTTTGGAAATCTATGCTGTACCTTCATCCCCACACAACAACAACAAAGGCACTGAGGACTCACCTCACTGTCAGACGAGCTGGCAGACAATTCAGGTATCACAGATCCAATCACAAAATGGATGGAAGATATGTTTGGGAGATGGGGAAACATCCTACTGATAATTTCTGTAGGAATTGCTATTACTGTCCTGGTCACCTGTGGATGCTGTTGCATTCCATGTATGAGAGAATTGATACAGAGATGAATTACTACTGCACTAACGAAACAACAATTGTTCTATCAGCCTGTCTCCACAGTTGATGAGTTTGGGAGGCATGAGATGAAGGACCAGGTGTCGGTAGATACGAGAATGAGGACGAGTACGAAGAATGGGTCCAGTTCAGCAGAGTCAATCTACGCGCCCATGAGAGGAGAAACACCTACTGAGAATGACACACTGTTTAGTCTTTATTACACAGCACAATGAAGAACCTATAGAAAATCTGAAAGAAGTTATAGTGTTCCGATGTAATGTATGCTTAAGAGAGAAAGACTGATGGCAAATTGTATATACATTTAAAGTTTTGTTTTTTTTCTCGTTTCAGGGACAACACCCGTAGGCAGGGAAAGAGGTCCAATGAGACGATCAGCCCGCTCTTATTTTTCTTTATTAGATTCATAAATGTACTAATACATTTGCTGTTACATCTATATTTTTACATTTAATGAGTGATTAAGCATACTGATATGATTGTAACAATTACTAACACAAATTATTAGCCGCTGGGGCAGCAGGGCCGGTGGAGATTTTCCTGTCTGAAAGTAAACAGTATGAAACAATAAGAATGTTAAAGAACTGCCAGACAGGTTTTTTGCTCTCACAATATTCATAATTATTTGAATCAATTATTTAACACTTGAATCAAATGGAAATGCAATGTGGTGTGGTGACATCACAGAGACAAAGGTATTTATACATAATATATATACAAATAAAAAATTATTTCAATTTGCGGCAGTATTGACACATGGATTGACTCATGTGTCAACAGGGGGGATGCAGGAGGTAATGGATTCCAAAAATACGTTTAAAAAAATTGTGCATCATGTTTAGTGTGTGGAAAACAGAATGTCCAAGGCAGATTCAGACCAAGACCAGGTAAAATGCCTAATGCTCAATATCCATTTCATACGATATGCATGATTTCATTGAATTAAAAAATGTGAAATAAAAAGTATTGTCTAGTGATCATAGACTTATACTCAAAATGGATTGAAGTTATTCCACCACACGAAATGATGCAATAACAGTAGCTAAAGCATTAGCAACACATATTGCACCAAGATTTGGATTTCCAGAAATCATATATTAGTGATAATGGACCACATTTCAGAAATGATGTAATTGCGAAACTGAGTGACCTGTTTTCCATTAACCCTCCTGTCGCCTTTCGCATCCCGTATACATCCAGTGTGCTCTCACACCGGGTCAAACTGACCCACGCTCCGAGGATGAACAGAAGTAGTTGGCACACGGGGCAGTACAGGAGCGCAAGCTCTGCATATGTATTTCTCGCAGCCACGGCAGACGTTGTGTGTTTTTACAGTCCTTCTTGGAGGGACAGACCTGACACCTCTTCCTCTTACTCCGAGGAAGGGGTGGGTTGACAGGGGCCGGTGGAAGTGGCGGCGCGGCGGCGGAAGAAGAAGGAGGAGAGGAGGAGGGAGGAGGAGGAGAGACGGAGTGGTGGTGACCTCTCACTGCCGCTCCGCCTCCGCCGCCGCCACCACCACCGGCCGCCAGCGATGGGTTTTCACGACCGCCGCGGCCGCTTCGGCTCTCGGCAGACGAGTCCTCGTTCGATGAGCGGAGCGACGAGCGCCTGCCTGCTGCTCTCGATAAACACCCTCCTCTGTTGCGCTTGCCAGGCACGCCAGTCGGGGTTGGCTCTCTCCATATCACGAAGGCGTGTAGGAGGACACGTCGAGAATGTTGTGGAGACGGCGAGGGGCCAGCGTGCCGCTCATCCTTCGGCAGCTGTAGGTGGCGACACTTTGTCCAGGTTGTCCACGCCGCCTTTATTGGAGTTGTTGTGTCACAGGATGACGGCGGGCTTATTGTCCGCTCGCTGCCGCGGCCTAATACGTCCGGTCCGAGTGTGGACGTGCTGAGCAGCAGCACGTTTGTTTTTTCTTGGCCAGATACGAACCAACGGTGTCGCGTGTGAAGGCGAACTGGAGGAGAGGACCCGTCTCCCTGGAGCGCGAGCAGGGCGTCGTAGCTCGGGTTTTGTTCTTTCTGATCGTTGCCGAGAATGTGTTTTCCTTTCGTAGGAGCGACGCTGCGCAAGTCGTAGGAAGTGAAGAATGTCGCAGGGTGTTGCGACCGCTCAGGCCGCTTTGGTTACGTCAAGCACCACACGCGTCCACTGATTCTTCTCTGAGCCTCCTCGCCTTCGAGAGGATATATTAAACAATACGTAAAACGCAAATCCCCTACCACCTTCTTTTTTTTCTCAGTCCCCACAGAAAGGCAAAACAACAAACACTGAGACTTTCTGAAAACCTCTGTCCTTGTTCTACATGTGTGTGTATTATCCCACCACCGCCATATCTTTTGTTCTCAGTTCCACAGAAAAACCTGACCTGTGCCAGTTAACAGCAGAAGTTCCAGATTCTGCGAAATCTGTTGGTTGTCTGATGTGCAGTTTATTGCCCCCACCACCACAACCACCCCACCACCACCATACAGCTGCTTTATCTTTCTCAGGTTCCAACAGAAATTTGGCATTGCGGCCAGGTACCAAACTTGAAGGTTCTGGGACTTTCCAGAAATTCTGTTGGTTGATCGCCTGTGCGGTTTATCTCACCACCACCTCTGTCAAATCTTTCTCAGTTCCAACAGAAAAACTCAAAAACTTGGCATGCTGCCAGGTGACAAACAGAGGGATTCTGGGACTTTTCCGGAACATTCTGACGGTTGATCCGCCTGTGTGGGTTATCTCACACCACCTCTGTCAAATCCTTTCTCAGTTCCAACAGAAAAACTCAAAATTGCATGCTGTCGTGGACAAACTAGAGGGTTCGGGACTTTTCTGGAACATTCTGACGGTTGATCCGCCTGTGTGGTTATTGACACACCACCACCCACACTATCTTTCTTGTTCAACAGAAAATACATCTGTCAGTAAACAAGGCAGCAGGTTCTGTGGACTTCTGGAACATCTGTGGTTGATCTCCTCTCTCTCTCTCCTCTCTCTCTCTCTCTCTCTTCTGCTTTTTTTTGTGTGTGTGGGTGTGGTGTGGGTTGGGTGGGTGGGTTTCATCCTATTGCCTCCAAAAGAAAGACAGACAAAAAAAAAAAAAACTTTTTATATGAAAAAAAAAGAAAAGTTTTTTATTGATTTATCGTTCCTGTCACCACCTCTGAACGGAACCAGTGTGCTCATCCCCGTGACTTGATGCCCAGGGTTGTAGAGGATCGGTAGCCGCTCGACCACGCGTCCCCAGACCTTCTTACGGCGGCCAGTTTGTCCGTGGTGCTCTCTCAGCTCTAGTTTCGGGTCATCGAATCGCCCAAGCTTCGAGTAAACGTGAAACGACTTTAGAGCGCATGTGGCACGGAAAATGGCACGTCCGCTCTCTCCGTCCCAAAGGCTGGCGGTGGCCTCACCTCGGGACCTGTACACGCCGGCTAGGATGAGCAGCCCCATGTAGACGTGCAGGTCGATCTCATCCATCCTCTTCCAGCCGTCTCTTCCATATTTCCTAAGACCCTCGCGATTAGTCTCTCCCGGATGATTTATCTCTTCCGGCGTGAGGAAGGCGGAATGCTGAGACGATATCTCGGACATTGGAAGCCACATAGCTGTGGGCCCGGCGCCAGGGCTGTTGTTGTGCTGCGGCTGCGCTGCTGCTGCTGCAGCTGCTGTCTGCTGCTGCGAGGGTATCGTTTGGTATGTGTAGAGGACCAAGTTTATTTTCCCATTTCTTGACAGGAACGTTGCTGGTGCAACAAGAAGGTCTTTGTCTCTTCTACTCCGCCTTCTTCTTATTCTTCTCCTTCTTCCACTTCCACATCCACTCCTCCTTCGCCTTCTTCTTCTCCCTCTTCTTCTTCTTCTTCTTCTTCTTCTTCTTCGTCTCTATTCCGAGCGATGATGTTTAACATTTTTCCTTCTCTGATGGGTTGTATTCTTCCCCTTCTCCTCTCCTCGTCTCTTCTTCTTCTTTCTTCTTCTGATACATCCCCTGTTCGAGTGAGGCCTCGTCTGACAAGCTCTCTCCTAGGGTTTTTTGGCAGCGAAAAGCCTGTTTTCCTCCTGTTCCTCCTCATCCTCCTTCTTCTCCCCTCTAGCTCCCGATCGCCTTCCCCTGTGCGTCGGCAGAGCTATTTCCTATCCTCCTCGCTCTGCCTTCTCGGCGTTGAAAAATGCTCCTCTCGCCTCTCGATTTCTCTCTCTTTCCTTCTTTCGCCCTCACCCTCCTCTCCGTCCCAGTCCCTCGCTCCACCCCGTAGCGAATGTCTCCTCCATCGCACTCGATGTCCTCTCCTCTTCCTTCCTTCGCCGCCCATTGTTCCTGCAACGGTCCCCTCGCTCGATGTCGTTAGCATTTCCGGCTGCTGACGCTTTCGTGTTCTCCTGTTCTCCATCCTCCCTCTTCCTTCGCGAGCGCTTATCGCTTTGTCCCTTTCCTCCCCCTCTCCCTCGCTCCTCCTTCCTCCATTCCCATTCTCCTTCTCGCTGCGGTAGGCGCGCGGTTGACGAGCCCAGTGTTCTTTCCCTGGCCTTTTACAGCGAACCGCCTAGGGTTCTCCTCTCCTGTGTCTCCTTCATCTGCTTCTTCTCCTCCTCTTGCTCCTGATCGCCCTTCCCCTGCTGCCTCGCAGCTGCCTCATCTCCTATTCAGCTATTGCTCTTGCTCTCGCCGTTGAGAACGACTTCTCCTTCGCCTCTCGCGTTCCTCTCTGCTCTTCCTCTATCCTTCGCCAACCCCCCTCGTCTCCATGTCCCCTCGCTCGCGCCTGGCCCTCTTAGCCGTCGCGTTAGAGCTTCCTCCTCTCCTTCCTCGCTTCCCACTCTTTGCCCCGCCGCTGCGGCTGTTTGTTTGCGGCGGTCCCCTTTTTCGCATTCTAGCTCTTCTTCTTGCTCTTTCTTCTCTTCGAGAAGAGTAGGGGAATGATGGTGAATGGGCAGGACAGATATGTATTATTATTATTATTATTTATTTTGTATTATATTATTATGGTCATCTCAAGTATAAAATGACGTAATACAACTTACCTTCTCTTCATCTTTTTCTCACACGGCGAGCTCTAGAAGAAAGCTGTTGTAGGAACAGTTTGAGCGGTAATAGAGTCGCGCTCATCGGTGTTTGCGGTGGGCTTGCTGTGCGGTGACAGAAGACGGTTAACGGGACGAGTGGAAGGCGGTTTGATATTGTCAACGGTCTATATTATATTTTATTTTTTATTTTTTTTTCACTCGCCTTTCTCCTCACCGTCCTTCCACGGACACCATCTACCCTTTTTGCAGCGAAAAACACTCTGCGTCGGAGTTGTTTCTTGCTACTCTCTCTTCCTTCCTCCTCCTCACTCCTCCCATCCTCTTCTTCTTGTACCCACGTTCGCTGTCCTATCTTTCATGATCGGCCACCTACCTTCGTGCCGTTCTCCTGTTACCCTCAGGTCCTCGTCCGTTCCTTTTTCCTCACGCGTCTTCGCGTTAAACAACCATCCCCTCCTATATCCCTCCTCGATCACTAGGATTCCGGTCTGGGCGAGAGCCTTGTCCCTCCGGGACCCGAACTCTGTCGGCAGGTTGTTCTCGAGCGAAACCGTCACTGCGTCGAGTGCTCGTCAAGGTCTCTGTCATGCCTTCTCTCTATGCTTCGTCTCCGTTTGCTTTCCCTCGTTTGCACCTTCCCGCCCGTCGGCACAAGTACCTAGTTCGTTAAGTATCCTTCCTGTCCCTGGTCCGTACTCGTTGGGTTCCCTTGGACTTCCGTCGCGTTCGCTGGCATCTCTCACGTTCCTCCTCGGTTGAGCGAGGTTCGTCTGGGGGCAAGCCTGGTCCCCTCCGGGGGACCGACGGGCAAGAATCGTGCGCGGAGAGGTTGTTTCTCGGGCCCGGTCCCTCTCCTCCTCTCACTTCGACTTCTCCTACCACCTCTTCTGTCCTCGCTACCTCCACCTGTCGATCTTGTCACACGAGGTTCGCTGCGAGTGTCCTCCGGAGACGTCGGCGCAGACGACGTAACGCTATGAGAGTCCCGGTGTCCACCTCCGTTGTCCTGTTCGTCGTGCGTAGTCCTCCTCCGTCTGTCGCGATTGATTGCCCATCCCCTCCTCATCGTCTCCCTCCTCCTCGGAGTGTGACGAGTTCGCTGGGGCAAGCCTGGTCCCTCCGGGAGACACGCTTGCGGGGCGGCAGCGAACGGGACGCGATGAGAGCTCTGGTCCTGTCTTGTCTGAGTTCGCTTGCTTTCCCGTCCTCCTTTCCGTGCGTTCGCTTTGCCCTATCCCTCCCTCATCGGCCTCCCCTCCTCGGGTCTGAGAAGGTTCCTGGGGCGAAGCCTGTTCCCCTCCGGGGACCGCTTCGGCGGCAGCGAAAAGTGACGGCGATGAGGGAGGTTGCCCTTGTGTTCCTCGTTTGCTGTTCGCGTTGCTGTTCCGTCCTCCTTCCTGTCGCTCGCTGTTGCCCTATCCCCTCCTCTAATCGTCCTCCTCCTCCACCCGGGTTGAGCCGAGGTTCGCTGGGTCGAGCGCTGGTCCTCTGGGACCGCTTCGGCGCCAGCGAAACGTGGACGCATGAAGAGGTACGTTGATGTTCCCTTTCGTTCTTGTTCCTTCGCTGGTGCCTTCCCTTTCATGTCGCGATCGCTTTGCCCTATACCCTCCTCATCGTCCTCCGCCTCTCCTCCGGTGCTGAGCGGGTTCCTGGGCGAGCCGGTCCCCTCCGGGACGCTCAGGCGGCCGCAACGTGAACGGCGATGAGAGGTCGTGATGTTCTCTTGGTTCCTCGTTCCTCCTTCCTGTCGCGTTTCGCTTGGCCCTATCCCCTCCTCATCGTCCTCCTCATTTTGTTTTCCTCCTCTTCTTGCTTTGTACACTGTTCGCTTGCTCTTCATGAACATCCGCGCCCACCTCCTTCGTGTACGTCTCTGTTCCCGGCATGGTCCTCGTCGTCCTTTCCTTCACGCGTTAGCTTTTACCCTATCCCTCCTCATCATCTGCTCCTCCTCCCCGGTAGTTGAGCGAGGTTCGATGGGGGCACGCTCCGCGTCCCTCCCTGGGGACCGTTTTCCGGCACGCAGCGAACGCGTCTGCGTCGAGAGGTCGAGAGGTCGTTGTCTTTTCCTCGTTCCTGTTCCTTTCCCCTCCCTCGTCGTCCTTTCCTCTCACGTTCGCTTTTGCCCTAATCCCCTCCTCGGAAAGAGTCTGAGCGATGTCGCTTGGGGCAAGCCTGGTCCTCCGGGGACCGAAAAACATTCTTGCGTCGGAGAGGTTGTTCTCGGCGACCGTCACCTCTCACTGGCTCTCCATTCTCTTCTCCTCCTACTCCTCTCTTGCTTCTAAACTCACTGTCTTCCTTTGCACCACGTTCGCTCTGTATTTTCTGTGAGGAGAGGTTCTTCATGACGGACCGGCCACTCATCCATGTTCCTCGGTCGTCCTTCCTCTCGCGTTCGCTTTGGCCCTATCCCTCTCATCGAACTCCTCCTCCTGGAGTGTGAGCGAGGTTCGTGGGGCGAGCCTGGGTCCCTCCGGGGACCGCTTCGGCCTGGCAGCGAAACGTGACGGCGATGAGAGTCGTTGATGTTCCCTTTTCCTGTTCCTTTGTCTGTTCGTCGTGCTTGTTCTGTCCTCCTTTCCTGTCGCGTACGCTTTTGCCCTATCCCCTCCTCATCTTTCCTACTCCTTCCTCCTCGGCAGTGTGGAGGCGAGGTTCGCTGGGGACGGGAGCTGGTCCCTCCGGGACCGTCTTCGGCGGCAGCGAAACGTGACGGCGTGAGAGGTCGTTGATGTCCCTCGTGCTGTTCCTCGTCCTCCTTTTCCTGTCGCGATCGCTTTGCCCTATCCCCCCTCCTCATCGTCCTCTCCTCACGGAGTCTGAGCGAGGTTCGCTGGGGCGAGCTGGTCCCTCCGGGGACCCGCTTCGGCGGCAAGCGAACGTGACGGCATGAGAGGGCGTTGATGTTCCCTTTTCTGTCATTGTCCTGCTTCGTCGTTGCTGTTCCTCGTCCTCCTTCCTCGTCGCGCTTCGCTTTGCTCTTCTGTGACCGCAGACTGTCCAAAACACAGGGTTAGTGTACAGTTCAAATAAAACAACGTCATAAGGCATTGTCATTTTACAGCATGATTTAATTTCGGTTCATCTCAGGGGTAACTGTGGTTTCGTTCGGACGTATCTCAAATAGTATTATTTAATACTACTAATGCTGGTATCTGAGATGTCTTTAAATGTAGAAACAGTGGCGGCAGAGCTCGAGCTGGCCGAGCTGCTCTCACTTTCACTTCCTCCGCTGGTACTTTGACAGGCACACTTCCTCGTTAGTTTTCCGGAGGTTAGCCGTGTGTTGGCCGCTGTGACAGTCATGAAGGACGGCGTCAGAGCAGAGGAGCGGGTGGACGTTTCCCGCCAGGACGTCTATGAGGATTACGTGAAGTACCTGCAGCGGTGTACCGACGTCCGGCCATGTCGCGAGGACGGACTGCTGGAGAAGGCGGCTCGGTATCTGCAGAGGGAACCGGAGCCCGGAGCGACGTTCACGGTCTTCCCCTTCTACCGGGCTCTGTGTGAGGGCTGTGAAGCCCTGAACGCGGACTGCAGGAAACTTGTGTCTGCTTTAGAGAAAGCTGCCGAGCTGCTGGAAACCCTCTGCGTCAGTCTGTACCTCCAACCATGGAAGAAGGAAATCAAGACTATCAAGGTAGCTTTCTTTCTTTCTTTCTTTCTTTCTTTCTTTCTTTCTTTCTTTCTTTCTTTCTTTCTTTCTTTCTTTCTACTTCAGTCACAGTCACTGCCTCCCTACAGGTGTCCTCCTTACAGGGTTTATTATCATGTCTGGAATTTAAAAAATGTGTGTGGCTCTGGGTCAAAGTTTAATTTCTGTTGTTTAGTGATACCATCAGTGCCTTCATTTTTATATATTTTTATTATATTAAAGGTTCAGTGTGTAAGATTAAGGGCCTTCCATTTTCAGACCACTGCAGACATGGAGTATAATAGAATTCATAACTGTTTTTATGCATGTGTAAGAATCTTTTTGTTTTTGTTACTTAAAATTCTCCTTTTATGTCTTCAGTGGCAGCGGGTCCTCTTCAGTGGAGGACGCCATGTTGAAACACCATGTTTCTACAGTAGCCCAGAACAGACAGAAATTATTATTAACTCTAGGCAGAGCTTTTCACGTGTTGTTTCTCTTTTACACTAGGTAATCGAGGGTGATGTGAGGAGATTGCAACACAGTGATTACACCACTAAATCCTACACACTGTACCTGTTGCCCAGGGGCCCCCATTGATCCCCCATTCCTCCCTCTTCATGTAGCATGTAGTTTATCGACACTACAATACTACCTGGCTCCAATCATTTCAATTAAAGGACCAGGATCTGCTTGTTGCAGCCCACCCTGTTATTTCTAGCATGAAGGAGAAATAAAAAAACAGTGGATGTGAAGCTAGCAAAAAGGCTCTATCTAGAGCCAGAGTTTATGCATTCTTTGCTACTGTAGAAACATGGTGGACTCTCTGAAGTCTGCAGTGTCTGTAGATATAAAAGGCTCATTCTAAGTCAACAAAAACTTCATGCTTCTTCTTTTCAGGTAATGATACACACACAATGAAAACAGAGTTATGAATATTTTTCCAGGCAATATTCTAAAGGTGAATATTTCCAAATAAATCAAGTTGGTTGGGCTGTGTCTATCATATGATTTTTACCATATGATCATGTGACACAGCCTCAACAAGCAAAGAAAGTAAGATAGCTCTAATAAACTGTGTGTTCTATTCAACCCCCCCTCAAATCCAACCGTTCCCGGCAGGGGATGAAATGTATTGTAAATGTATTTCTGTATCTCTGTGTCTCTTTCAGACGTTCACAGGTCCATTTGTTTACTGTCTCCTGCCGGTTTTCAGCAGTTCTACTATTCAGTCAGTGCTGGGCTCTATTGGCTACCTGCTCCATACTGACAGGTAGGCAACAAGACAAACCAGAAGAGGGGTCATAAATACTATAGATATCCATCACGAGGCCTGTTCTTACAGCTCAGCGTCTCCATGCCAGGAGAGACACTACACACTATACACACATCTACTAGGAACAGTCGAGAGACTGAGACTTCAAATATTCAGGCAGGTACATGTCAAGGACATAATAAGTCTCATAAATCCTCTTTATTGTCTGTTGCGTTTCAGTGAGTACAGACTCAGTGAGGATGCTAACCCAGACAGAGCCATGCTGGTGGGCTTCGAGCTGCTGCTGGCCACAGTGCAGTGTCGCCACTTCCTGGAGCTCCTCGACAAGGATCAGCTGGGACCACAGGTGAGATCAGAAATAATCTGACTAGCATACATTTATGTTTTTCGAAAAATGTAAAATTGTGTAATTAATATCGAAATCAGAAAATCGAATCAATAAAATAAAATTAAAGGAAGAATATAGTACAACTATGACAGAAGATGCCATCGTGATACTGAGTGTCTCCGGTCTCTCTACCCAACATGTATAGATCATGGTCAAAGGTCACAGTAACTCTCTTGCTTCATAACCTCCACGTGATGGCTGTAATCTCACATTTTAGGAGTGGCTTGAGGTTCTCCAGAGGAGAATGGAGCCATCAAAACAGGAGGAGCCCACAGAGAAGAAGATGACTGTAGTCCAAAAGGAAGAAGAGAAGAAAAAGGGAAAGGCAGATGGAACAGAGGTATAGCTGAGAGCAGAGGAGGAGAAAGAGAGAGAAAGAAACTGAGCTGAGGGTTTCACTCAACACCAGCAGTAAAACCTTCCTGCTGATCTCGTTAGATCTTTTTTTGTCAAATAACACGCATAAAACACAGATGATAACCAGTCTTAATGAACCAGTCTGCAGGCTGTACTGAACCATTTGATTTCTCCAGGTGGCTCCATATTTGGACACCAGGCTTCCGGTGAAACCCCAGGCCAAGCCTAGACGCTGCCACCTCATCAGCGTGGACCATTCCATCATGGAGATGCAGATGAACTACCCTGACCTGGCCTTCAGAGGTCGCCCCCTGCTGTCGGACAAAGCTCACAGAGCAAACACCAGGAGTGGCAGTAAATCTGTTCACACTGCAGGCACTAATAGTTACAGTGATGACAGTAAAGCTGCCGACCCCCCAAGAAGAGGCTCTGTTAAACACACTAAAGTTGCTGCTTTGGCCGGCAGTAGGAGTGACAGCAGCAGAGCTGCTGAAGTGTTTGGTGATGACGGTAGAAGCAGTGGTTGTAATGACAGAAACGGTGGTCGGAGCACCGCCCCAGCTGATGCCATGAGCAGCAGCTGCAGTAACACTGAGGGAGTCGACGATGAGCTCACTCCACCTCAGGCCGTTTCACTGCACCTCACACTGAGAGCTGGAGCCACAGCAGAGCAGAGGCCTCAGCCCACAGTGGAGCCTCCTGCCTGGACACAACAGCAGACTGCAGCAGGTAACACACACACACACACACACACACACACACAACTGAACATGAACTACAGTCTACAGTATAAATGTGTAACTCTGATTTTTACAGAGCTACAAACAAAGAAACCGACCAGCCCGGGGCCTCCCTCACTGAGCTCCACGGACGAGGAGCAGGAGCTCAGAGAGCTGGCAGAGCGAATGGGCCAGCTCCATGTGCAGGAGACCAAAGCAGAAAACAAGAGAGGAGAGGAGAGCACGATTAAAGAGAGGAGGAAGAAAGAGAGAAAGGTGAGCACGCAGGGAGAGGCGGAGGAGCAGAACCTTAGGAGACCAGTGATGGAGACGGGTCCAGCACTGAGCTGTGCTGCCAGCAGATGCACCAGATCCTCTCAGTGTGATCCCACAGTGATGAAAGAGCCAAAGCCTGTGTGTCACCCTCCACCGCAGACTGAAGGTGGAGGCGCTGTGCAGCAGGAAGGAGAAAGAGCTGAAAAAGGCAGAGCAGAGGAGGAACAGCTGGCACAAAGTTTTGTTATAGTTGAGTGTCACAAGAAGTAATGTTCTCTCACAGCTCATTCATGTGTGATCAGTTTAAATCAAGGGTTTTTAAGGTCTGACACTGTGGGCCTTTGTTCAGTCTGGAAAGGTTTACCAGCTTAGTTTCTCTCAGTTACAGTTCATAGTTTTCTATGGGACCATGATTGTTACTTGATCCCACAGACACTTAGCCAAGATAGCCTAATATTGCTTTTTTTTTTTTAACACAGACTTCAATAAATACATAAACTCTCTGACTCTCCGACTGGATCTTCAACCAAATCACACATATTCAGGCTATTATTGTTTGGAGTCCGGCTCCCACATTGAAAAAAATGGTTTAAATTGAGATTTAAAGGCCCAGTGTGTAAGATTTGAGGCTTCTATTTTCAGAATAAGGCTGTCATGGAACATAATATTTATTCATTCACTATGTTCTCATGCATATAAAACCACCAGAAAATAAGATTCTTTTTTGTTGTTACTTAAATCAGAATCCGAAGTGATCCTAAAAATGATATATATATTTACAGTGGGAGCTGGTCCTCTTTCATTGAGGCCACCATGTTGAAACACTGTTCTACAGTAGCCCAGAACAGACAAACTAAATACTGACTGCAGACAGGACAAGTGTTGTTTCTCCGTTACACTAGGAGGGTGAGGATGATGTGGGGAGATTGCAATGCAGCAATTACACCACTAGATGCAACTTTAACAAGATACAAGTGGAGAATTAAAGGTCCAGTGGGTCAGATTTACAGAATATAATATCTAAACACCATTGTTTTGTTTTTTGTTTTTTGACATTAGAATGAGTCTTTTGTATCTACAGATTTCCACCATGTTGAACCACCATGTTTCTATCATAGCACAAAACAGACAAACCATACACCGGCTCTAGCTGGGGACTTTTGGAGGATGGGGGTGTTTTCCGCTGTTTCACAGCCACCATAGTTTCTCCTTCATGATAGGAAGGAGAGGTGAAGGGTTTCAGTTAAAACCACACTGCTAGATGTGACTAATTCTTACACACTGGACCTTTTTAAAAAAATATATTTTGTGCACTCTGTTTGAAATCTTCTCTGCCTGCTCTCTGCTATTTCAATAAGGCTGTAGGCCTGTAGGTAATGTAGGCCTGTTTACTTCAGGACACGTTGAGTGTTGTCTGTTTTATTAAAACCCAAGTCAGTTAATGTGCGTGTCAAAGCAGGTTCCAGCTGTGATATAATTCACCCTTTGTTCATATTTGAATCTGACTTTTAAATTCTTTGAAATGATAAATGAAGGTGAACAGATCAGATTTCTGCTTCCTCTAAAACCTTCTTGTGCTGTTTGAATTTGTATGAAGGGATAAACATACTACTCTAACTCAGAGCCAGAGCTCTGAAAGTAGCACACTTCCTCAAATTCAGTGAAGATTTCTCTCATCCTTGACACACTGACCTTTCACGTCCCTCACATGCTCTTATTTGTTCAGCTTCCTGGAGTATGTTCCACCCAGAGTCTGTTTGTGGAGTGTCAAACTCTCTTCCCCCCTCACCAGCTGCTGTAAGCCTACAGGAACTCTTTGTAGACTGTGAAAATATTGTACTTCTGTCCTTCCATGAAAAACAGCAGCTCTGGCTGGTTATAGAGGAGAACGTACAGAGCTGGATAAACGGCAGAGAGGTGGATTATTACCTCTGGAGTAATTCAGATCATTCCTGTTTTTTATGTAGGACACACTCCACAGCGACAGGTTGAGCCTAAATGGAGTAGACTCTGGGTAGAGTTCTCCATACAACACTTTCAGCAGCAGTGTTTCTATTATATACTGTTCAAACAAACAAATGTTCTTTATTTAGATACATTTGTAGTTTGGAGTCAGTGTGTATACCTTCTTCTCTCTATTGATGCTGATGCTCATGGCCCAAAGCACCAGAGCTCTCATCAGAGATCATCACCACAGGTGTTTTAGGTTTGAGCGGTTTGTTCGTGGTCTTTGGGAACAATATATGTGACCAGATAATCGAAGCTCAATGGACCATTTATCATCTTAGGGCTAAATCTCACAGGGACTGTACATCACGAGACTCAACGTATCAGCACATACCACAACAATTGTTATTATTCAGTTTGCCACTCCTGGTGACTGAACATGAAAATATGCTAAAACTCCACACCTTCATTCCATTACTGTCTTTTAAGAACTCATTACAGCTGAAAGTTTCTGAACATGCACCTGCCTCTCACAGTACACACCTGTCTGTTCTTGTATTAACTGTATATACTGTGATGTTTTCATATTGTCTAATACTGTTTTTTTGCATTTGCTGTATCACCGTCGTTGAAAAATGAGAATTGTTTCTGAGCTGACTCATCTGGTTAAATAAAGATACAATTGAAAGACTAAAAATAACATTTGTAATAAAAATGTTTAAACCATACTTTTTAATAGATCCATTTTGTGTGGTCCAGTGACTCAAAAAAAATGTGCTAAAATAAATGTGTGATTACATTTCCACCAGCACAAAGTGTTCAAAAGAGCTGTAGAGTTTTGGTTAACCTGTAAGATTAGATGGAAAATGTGCTAAATGACCACATGTGGGACGCTGGTTAGATCACTTGGTAGAGTGTGTGCCCCATGTACAAGGGCCCAGGGTTCAATTCCAAACTGTGGCCCTTTGTTACGTGTCATCCCTGTCACTCTTCAGCTGTATGTGTCAAATAAAGCTCGAAAAAGCCCCAAAAAATCTCTTTAAATATAAGCACATGTTGAATGAAAGATGAACTGCTTAGATTGCCCAGAGGCAGAAATTTGTTGTTGGCCTGCTATTATTGAGTGTGCCTGCACTTATTATTCTTAAGTATCCTAGGAATTTTGGCACGCTACTCCTCCTGCAGTTTTGGTCGCATATACACAAAAAAATCAAAACCTGCGGCTCTGCGGGCTATGACTTTTCTAAGCGTTTCGGTTTGCCTAAAAATCACCAAAAACCACAGAAAAAAAATTAATGGGTGTGTATTGGTAGAATGTTCGAGAGCTAGAGTGTGTGACATCATTGCTAGAGTGGAGAGGGAGAGAAAAAAATGGCGAAAAATAAATTTGTAAACTGCTCCCGGGGCCACAAATTTCACTCTACAGAAATACTTTGTGCCAGTAAACCCTCTCACAGCCCCATCTACTCCCATGTAAATTGGAGAGGAGAAATTTCCAAAAGGAGCAGGGAGCAGCTGTTCTTTCCCAAACACCCAAGGTCACAGGTTTTTAACATTCACCACTGAAAGTCGGCATGGAAATGGTCAACAAGATGAGGATGCTCGTAGTCATTTCGGCTATTTGATAAAATCTACGGTTTGGCATTTATGGCCAATTGTTCGAGGGGGTTCATTTAGAGATTTTCTGTCTCTCAGGAGAGTCAGTCAGAGAGCATGCGCACCTGCGCCTAATTGCTCTGGCCTGACCCTGGTTGCTTGGCAACCTCAGGCCTGCCTTTGACTAACTTTATTGAAGTCTCTGTGCTACTGCAGTGTCAATAATAATGTATGGGGGCAACAGGGCCACAGTCAGACACACTCTACATTTATTTAAAAACCCAAGCTTTTCTTTGTGTAAATTAGTTTGTGGTACTTTATTAGTAACATGAAGCATGAGGGCAAACAAAATTAAATAACTAACGTCTCTCAGTTCCATTCTGACAGTTTGAGATGTTTATAACAGCGTGGTCACAGAAACCGAACTCAGCAGCAGCCATAGTAGATGGAGTAGCAGGTGAACACAGGTGTTACCAATGGTAGTAATTAAGATTCCATTCCATTCAGGTCAGACAGTCAGGGTGCTGCTGTGGTGCATGTTGACATGTTCACCGGAGAGTCTCTGCTGCACTAAATGGAACTGAACCTTAATTACTCTCATTGGAAACACCTGTGTAGACCTTAATAGTTCACATCAATATGGCTGCTGTGAGAAAGGTCTATAGTGTGTTTGTTACTTAATGATCAGTAATCATGTGCAGAAACTGATATCCTGTTTCATGAGAAGCTTAAACATCAGATTTTTCTTCGTATGAAGTCTGACAGGTCTGTGCTTTTATTCATTACATATCTTTTATGTAATTATCTAGCTATCTGGAGATTTTAAATATAACAGCAAGCACAGCTCCTGTACCTTCAACTGACAAATCAGACCACAACAAAAATCAGAAAATGCCAAATCGGGGGGCATAATTTACTTAAAATAGAAAAAGAAACATGTCAAACAACACACTGTGTGTGTGTAGCAGGTGGAGGCTGTCACTAACACTCCAGTTACTTCAGATCAAACACTCATGTGTCTGAGGTCCCTTTGTAAACCACTGGCATCATTGATCAATGACGCTGTCAACAAGGTTTAAAATCTGTGTCATAAACTTCAAGTGCATTACATTACACGGTGAAATACAAAGCAAACTAATAAATAACAAAATGACACAATATAAAATGAAGCAGCTAAATATTCAAGGAGCTTGAAGAAAACTAAAGCTGATGATCTGGTCTGACATTAGCTTTGTGTCTATATCAAAAGCTTTTACAACTTTTACCTTACCAGTTCGTTACAAAGTTGGCCCATGATGACAAAGCAGTTTAAAATGCTCAAAATTCAAATAGTTGGTCATGAAAAATCTTAACAGATTAAATATGTAACAATTGTTAGTAGCAGCTTTCTGAGATCTTCTGTCACAATGTAGGGATGTGTTTGACTGTGTGTGTGTTTAGCTGCATGTTTGGGTGTCAGAGGTAGCTAGCTGATAAGATTTTATCGCGGTTTTCTTCATACTGGTGCAGCATCTTCTGGAGGTCATGGTCAGCAGGTATAACCTGCAGAAAAAAAAAACAATATATTATCATGAGAATATTTAACTATTAGGAACCGATCAGACTTACAGGTCAGCAGCTGCTACACATTTTAAGGACACAAAGTAAAGCAAAGCATCCTCTGGACGTGCTCACTTACCAGAACAGGGGCAGGAAGAGGGGAGGACGTTTGCTTAATGAGCCAGTCCTCATACAGCTGGTGGATGGACTCCAGGTACTCCTGGTGGGGACACACACACACACACACACACACACACACACACACACACACACACACACTTCTCAAAATCTTTATTCTCTATGAACACGTTCATTTCCTTTTCGGTGGACTGACAGCTTGTCTGCTCTGTGGAGTGTTTCAGTGTGCGTCCTCACCAGTGGAATGACTTTCTCCTCCTCTCTGCATCTCTGCTTCAGCCTCTCATGGCAGGTCTCAGGAGACGTCTGCAGGTAGACTGGAGCGAGAGGAAACACAACACACATCAACAAGCTGTTGCAGCTTCTAGCGGGATTGCTGTAGATCTTCAGACTTTGATAACGGTGACTCGTTCTTACCAATCAGATCAACAGGAATGGAAATGTTGGTTGTGATCCAATCAAACCACTCGCTGAGAACAGTGTAGTCCACCTCTGGCATTTTTCCACTGAAACAAACAAAGAAATCGACCTTTTACAGTCAGCATGTCAAGGTTCGCCTCAGAACTATGATATGATCTGCAGACCAGAGATTTTTCTTTTATATTAATATTTATATGTACAACAACACTGTATATCAGGAAGCAGTTATTTTATGGTAATATTGGATTAATCACGCTGTTGCATCAATGTTAGTAAGTTGGGGAAAACAGGGTTTGTTGTTAGTCTCTAGAAGGCGGCGTTAAAAACATTGGTACTGAAATGTTCAGAACACACTTGACACTGAGGTGAGAGCAGTGACAGTATAAAGAATGTACAGAGCATGAGTGACATCCCACAGGACTGCATTTGTGGTTCCGACAACCAGTGGTGGGGTTGTGCGGTGGTTCTCTCCCGCATGTCGGTGCGGGAGAGAAACACACGACCCTTACTGAAATGAATTGGAAGGCCTCGGTTTTTGCCACAGCGCCTGATTCTGTGTGAATCCGCGCTAAAGTCCCTTCACAGTCCTACCTGACCCTGTGGGCTTCCATTACACATTAGTAAACCACAATAGAAAATGTTATCCATATTACCCAATCGCACTGTGTTGTTTCCTAGTGTAAACAGTCTCATCCTTCCAGAGAGCATCTCAGCTCTAACAGCTATTTAACATACCAAACAGACCAAGAGCTGGAACAGTTATGCAGCAGAATCCATCGGAGCAGCATGAGAGTTTAGCTCTGCTGTCCATGCACTGAAGTTTACCTTCTGAAGAGATTCTCCACAAAGATGTACTTGGCACTGAAGATGGACCTCTCCATCATCCTGACAGGAGATGACTGGAAACAAGAGGAAACTTTAAGCATACACAGCTTAAGCAGTCACATGTTTGCATCACCAGTCGCCACAGCCATCAGCACTACTGGTCAACCCAGAGCATGAAAGCTCGTGATCAGAGATCAGAGCTAACAGTAGACTTACTATGGTCGACAGGTGTCTATCCAGCATGGTAAGTTGAACATAGGTCTGCAGTGTGATGCCCCAGCGCTCAGGATCCTCATACATCAGAGCCTGCAGGGACGGAAACAAACAGAGGGATCAGTTCAACTAGTTACAGCTAGTGGAACAAATCACTGGACACAGATTTCATCCGGATTATTATGGTCCCCACTTTTTGGTAGACTTCATGCCGCGGTTAAAAAAAACATGTGCATCAACCACGACATTAAAGCGTCAGTTCAACCAAAGTCTCAACATTTTCTCTACTGGTAACAAGGTAGATATTTTTTTGGTCTCCGAACCTGCAATAAACAATACCACCCTATGGGGACTCTTCATGCTCACAGAATCCATCCTGCAAATACTTTTAGGCCTAGACCTGATTAAGAAAAGTCTGTTAACAGCACTGTCCTGTACATTACCAGAGGGTTGTGTCCACGGACATTCCTCCATTTAGAGACCGGTTCAGTAAGGACCTGGAAGAACAAGAGAGGAGAGAGGAATAATATATTAATCATCACTTTCAACAAGAACACTCCTGACAAATTATTGCACTGAAACACTGGATTTAACAATTCAATTTTCATCCGCATGTTATTCAGGTGAAGGAAGAAGATGGGGTTGTACCTCTATATTGGTAGTTTCGCTGAAATAATTCAGACATGTTGTCTTCCCACTGGCAATGTTCCCCTCGATACAGATCTGAAGACAGTGACAGAGAGACAGGTGTTAACAGGACTGATAAGGAAAAGGGACATTCCTATGATTTGAGCTATGAGCTTGATGATTTGTACGTAATCACTGTAATTGGGTAGCAATGGAAAGCGCATTAAGAATTGCAGCCGTGTCTGGTGAGGAGAGGGAAATGAAACTCACCACTGCTTTCTTTTCCTCTCCGTTTCGCACCAGCTTCCCTTGGAAGGAAGACAACATAGTGAGACAAGACTTCAGCCCTTACAACTCCTCTGGCCTCAGGTCAGCAGGCTACAGTGAGGTCAGGGGGACAGACAGGTGTTACACAGGTAACAGTGCAGTGTGGAAGTGTTAGAGCTGTTCTGTTCTCAGGTAAGGCCACACACATGGCGAAACACAACAGAAACTTACAGAGAAACGAGTTCACGTAAACTAAGACATTTGGAGAACATTGGATACCCGCCACATGCTACAGAGCTAGGAGGAAGTCTCTACAGAGGCTGCTTCTCCACAGCTACGTTATTAGCCGATATAAATCAGATTACTTAGCAGTTTTGACTAACTAACGTCGCTTGTGTTATTTAAATGTCTCCTGGCGGACTCCTCCTCAGAAGGCTGGCCTGTGACAGGGACTCCTGTCAAATGTATTAAACCCTGTATGACCGTGTCCCAGCTCCCTGAAGGAGCCTGAAGGCAGCACACTGACCTGTAGCCAGGTGACACGCGCCGCTCCGCGCTCTACTCTGGACCAATGGGACTCTGCCGGCACGTGACGTTATCCTTTCGTTCAACCCACCGACGCCCGCTGCAGCCGGAGACACGGTGCACCGGGCAAATACACGACTGAACAACGACGTTACACGACAACCGACCGCCGACATCTCGCAGCACACTCCTCACATCGGTAACCCCTGTGGCGTGATGCAAACAAGAAGCAGAACCAGCATGTCTTCTTCGAGTTACATTAAAGTACACCATAGCAAACACAACATCGCCATCTGCCGTACAGGAGTAATAACAGCACGTCATGGTCTGTCGCCCTGGACTCCATAGAGTATATATACATATGGCAATATTGACAATAAAGTTGAACTTGAACTAAACAGCTCCTTCAGCAGCAGACTGCTACTCTCACCATGTAAGAAGGAGCTCTACCACAGGTCCTTTATTCCAACATTCCAACAATTAGCTATATGCCAAAACAGTTTTTGTATCAGGCTGTAAACATGCTTATTTCTGCTTTGACTTCTGCTGGACATTTTGATACAGACACCTATTGAGGTTGAAATGTTCTGTAGCCAGCTTCAAGTGGACCCTCGAAGAATTTTGCACTTCCACATTGACTTTATTTCTCAGACATGAAGACATGAGGTTGCCGCTTGGACTACCATAGGGGTGCCTTCTAGGGGCCCTTTAGCTGTGTTGTATTGAACAAAGTTCAAGTTCAAATTTAAAAACAAAATTTCTTGTCCTAAAGGTCCAGTGTGTAGAATTAGTTTCATCCAATTTACAACTCATTCAATTCAAGGTTAACCGCAGAACACACTACACAGGTGTGAGATTACATAAAATGGGTTTCACTACATCAGATCAATGCACTTGTTGCACACAGCACACCACAGACAAATGCATGCATGCTTTCTGGCACTGTACACCAATGAGACAATTTTGTATACAAGTCATATATTAGACTGCCGCATCCCCCTATCCCCTCAACTCTGCATCTTAGGAGACATATCATCAGTACAATTACATAATCACATTATAACTACACTGTTCACAGCCCTAGCTGTAACCAAGAAAACAATCCTCCTAAACTGGAAATCAGATCAGAGTCAGAATAGATCAAATTTCAGTGGAAAATTTGTCTTGTTTTTTCTCTTATTTATTCTATTATTATTATTGTTCTTATTTCTTATTCATTGTCATTTTAATTTTTTCTTTGCGGCTGTTAATAACATTAATAACATACACACACACACACACACACACATGTACAGCACATACACCGAATTCACCCATTAGCTAGGCTACCTCCTTGTCTGTCTGTCTGTCTGTCTGTCTGTCTGTCTGTCTGTCTGTCTGTTGGTCTGTTTGTCAGTATATATGTAAGGCCACACAATAACCCTCCTCATACTTGTTTACCACCAGAGATCAATGTTAACAACACCTGGTGTATTACTATGTAAATATTTACTTTCTGCTTGATTATTTACCCTATTTCTTCCTTATGTTGTTTGACTTCTTTTGTTCTGTAAATAAAAATAAAGTTGCAGCATTTTAAGGGTCCTGTCTAGAGTCACTATTTAGTTTGTCTGTTCTGGCCTACTGTAGAAACAGTGTTTCAACATGGCGGCCTCTATGAAAGAGGACCCGCATCCACTGTAGATATAAAAGGAGAATTAATGAATAACAAAAACAAAAAGATTCTTATTTTCAGGTGATTATACATGCATGAAACATGGGACCCAGATCTTACGCACTGCACCTTTAACCCTGTCTCCTCTTGTCATTTTTTTGTAAATATAATCTCTTTTATTCTTTTTTCTTGACTTCTTCCTTGTTGTAGTGCTATAGACCGCCCAGTGGAGGGCGATAATGTGTCTTTCTGGCACACTTCCAGGAGGAAGAGGAAGAGAGGAGAAATGAGCATGGAAAGGAAGTCAGTCGGTCTACAGTCAGTCGGTGAGCATGGCAGCGGACCGTGAAGCCAAACTGCAGCTGGTTCACAGACACATCCGAGCTTTTCCAGACTTCCCGAAGAAAGGCATCCTGTTCAGGTAAGACGCTCGCGCCACACCAGCACGCGGGTTCAGTGGCAGCTACATGCATTCTGTATGGAAGGCAAGCAGCGCGTGCTCCACGCACAGTAGGTCAGGGGTGTCCAAAGTTTGTTCAGGAGAAGGTCAGATCTGACAATGTGGAGATGTCCTGATACACCAGATATCCCACCAGTACAGTATCTGACAGTCCCAGCAGGCCACAAATAATATATTGTAAAAATGAAGCTTCAGGCCGCGTGGACCGTATTTTGGACATCCTGTAGGTGCTCGAGCAGATGCATGTCTTCCGCGTGTTGATTGCTTGTTGCCGTGGAAACAAACAACACCGGAAGTATGGACTGGTCTCGGAGCCAATAAAAAGACTTTGGTCAAGTCAAGGCTGCTGCAATGAGCTTAATGTGACATGTACATGTTAACATTATGTGAATTTAACATTCCATCAAACACACACACACACACACACACACACACACACACTATTTGTACCAAATTAGAATAAAATATTCATTCTATTATTTTCATCCTTAATGATATCATCCAGTCCTGACATGACTTATATAGTATATTCTCCATAACCGTTTATATGGCAGTCATTAAAGTCTTGTATCTATTTCCTGTGTTTGTAATTCTAGTTAGGATATGGAGTTGAGGAGTTATGTTTGCTGTGTAAACACCGCTTGGCTCAGTTCATTAACAGAAATTAGATAAATTATTCATTTCATTTTTTTATCATTAAGTAATGTAATGTAATGTGTGTCTGTCCTGCAGAGATATCTGTCCTATTCTGAAGGATCCGGCCGCTCTGACAGCAGTAACCGACCTGTTTGAAGAACATGTTCGGAAGAATCATCCGCAGGTTGATCTGATCGTCGGTAAGAAAACAGACGTGAACCAGTGTTCTTTATCTGATGAGAGAACAGTCTAACACTACCTTTATACTATATTTGATACACGCTCAATAATTATTGAAGGTTTACACCTCTATGGGCAGACATTCAAGTTAAATCTGTATGCAGATGATCTGCTGTTAACCCTCAGCAACCCTGCACCCTCTCTACCAGCTGTATTCCATACAGTCAAGTAGCCCAGATATATTGAAGACTGAAGATGATTGTTTGTCCCTTGACTTGTGGGGTAGAGTTTAAATATTAAATATGAATGTGTTTGACAGGATTGAACATATCATTCCTTCCATTAATTGAATTGATTAATTGATTATTAAAGTATTTCTGATTCTGATTAAACTGTTTTTACTATTTTTGCCTTTTGCCTAGATAAGTATTATTTTCTAGCACTTTACTGTGAATATAATTAAAAGAAAAAGTTTGTAGAGCAGTTTTGAAAGTGAAAAAGTTTCAAGAAATGTTGGAAAAGGGGTTGGAGATAATAACCAGGTTCATCAGTGACGTCAAACAGACTGCAGCCTGTCATGAATGGAGCAGTTGTGTGACACACTACACTGTGCTAGGTTTGCTGCATTAAACTCCAGCAGTGATCAATAACTAACAGTAACATCGGTTACAAACCATGACAGCTCCATCTGTCTGTGCTCCTTACAGCATTTACCACTGAAGGAACCTCCAAGCTGCTAGATGATCAGCCTGTGCAGTACCTGATTTCTAAAGATTTAATGATACCTCCTTATTAATACAGTCAAGAGTTATGTGGACTATCATCCTGCCCAATATGAGACATATCTTGCCCTATTGTTCCTTTCTAATCCATATTATTTTGTAAGGATCTTTCATGTTGTCTGTGTGCAGGTTTAGATGCTCGTGGTTTCCTGTTTGGGCCTCTGCTCGCCCAGCGGCTCGGTGTCGGCTTCGTCCTGGTCAGGAAGAAAGGGAAGCTGCCTGGACCCACTTTGTCTGTGCTTTATGATTTAGAGTATGGGAAGGTAAGGAACACAGACACACACCGAGGATTTTGTGAAAGCAATGTTTTGTTCTGTATTTGTCTGCCTTGTGGTAACACTGTAGACAGAATGTCAGTATCTTGTCATTGTAGTCCTTTGCTTTGTGTCGTTCCCCCTCTCCCTCCCTGCTTTCCTGTCTGTCTTCAGCTGTCCTCTTGTCTTCAGCTGTCCGCTCTCACAAGTTCAAAGCCACCCAGAGTCGGTGTAATATAGTCACTTGCAATAACCCACCTTGTAAGACCAGCACCCTAACCAAGCAGCAGCCACTGGTGGCTGTAATTCCTCAAACATCCACTTGAGGCTGGCTCCAGAAGTGAGTCAGTCTCCATAAGTCCCCATGTTCAAATGTCCAACTTCACAGCAGAAATAAACATGTTTACAGCCTGGTACAAAAAACTGTTTTGGTCTCTGTAGCTAATTTCCCCGTTCATGACAACTACAACAAGGCAGCAGCCACAGCCACAGCTTCAGAGACGTGTGGGTGAAGTCATGCATGTGCTGTCCATTCTTTATATGGCCCCAGCACAATTAACTCAAACTTCACCTCAGTCTTCTCTGCACTGTTCTGGTGTCAGGTCGTAAATAATAAAAAAAAAGGGCATGACTTCATGCAGAAAATCTTCCAGTCTTGGGCTGTAGGAACATTTCTGGTGTTTTTCTGGCTGCTCTGCTTCAGGGTGTCATCATGCTGGTATGTGATTCTTTGCTGCAGTCAAAGGTCGTGTGCAGCAGGGAGATTTTTTAAAATTTGCATTCAATGTGTTCTTCCAGGCGGAGGCAGAGATCCAGGATGACTCAGTGGCTCCAGGACAGAAGATTCTGCTCATTGATGACCTTCTGGCCACTGGAGGTTAGTTCTGCTTCCTAACAATCATGTTCATTGGACTGAGTGTGACTTGGGAGCAGTGTAGTGTGAAAGAACTTCAGCTGCAGAATGTGGATAGAACCTGCAGGCACAGCAGCCAGCAGTGAGTAGCAGGAGTCAATTCATGGAGGGTGGAGAGAAGGTTCACAGTGCAGCTGAAAGATCCAGCAGGATGTCGACAGAGGACAGGGAGTGTGAAGCTCCTCTGTGACAGGGAGGGGGCAGTGTCAGTTGAGAAGGGTTGAGTGTGGGTTTCTTTAGGAGAGTGGTTACTTCAGAGGGTTCCTTTTACAGAGGTAATGATGAGGTGGGTGGGGGAACGAGAAGCAGATGTCATTATCCCTTTTACACAAAGTAGTTAACAGAGGCACTCGGCTGAAGGAAAGCAGGAGGTGGGGGGATTGAGAAGAGTGGAGAAGATGGAAATGATTTTTTTGGGGGTTAGAGAAGAAAGACTGAATTTTAGATGAAATGGAAGAAGTAGCTGCAGACGAGGAGGTGGAGGTAGAGGAGATTGAAAGGGAAGGAGATCCTCAAAGTGCTTGGAGTAATGTCTAGTCAAAATTCCTACTATGGCCCGAGGAGTAACATTTCCAAACTGGCATAAAGGTGTGTGTCTTTGTGTGTGTCTGTGTGTGCGTTGCAGGGACTTTGTATGCAGCCTGTGAGTTGATGAAGAAGCAGCAGGCAGAAATTCTGGGCTGCATGGTGATCATCGAGCTTAAAGAGCTGAACGGCATCGAGAAAGTGAAACCACACAGTCTGTTCTCCCTGATTCAGTACTGAGGACCACCGTGCTGCTAAAACCAACCCTTGACTTGTTTAGAAACACCAAACAAGACACTACAATTCTGCTATTTCACTGTTTTAAAATTATAAATGATTTTTTTAATTCAACATAAATCTGTTGATGCTCTGGCTGAATGGGCTGGAACGCTACCCAGAGCTCAGTTTCCGTGGATCCTGAAGGAGTCTTAAAGTGTTTGAATGTGTAAAATATGAATGCATGCTGGGATCAGTGCCTGCACCCAACAGGAATCACAGGTACAGAGGGTGGATGGAGTGATACTAATTTAACATAGCATTTTATGTGTTATCTGTTGCAGACTGACCAAAAACAAACATTTCTCCTCCAATCCACTGTTTTTAATTTATTTAAATTTATTTAAGCACACACTGGTGGGAAAATAGGAACACTCAAAACGGTAAAAAGCCAAATGAAACAAATTATTACCTCAGTTAAGGCTATCAGTTTTAGTTTGTTTTGTTGTATTCCTCTGCTGGCCTGTGTTCAGCTTGTCATGATTTTCAAGACTGCTTAATTTTTGTTTACATCTTTGTGTTCATGCCACATTTAAATATAATACATCTATGCAGGAAATGACATGCTCAGACTGACAATGTGATTATTAAGGGTATTCTTCATGTGTGTCTGTTTAAACTTAATCACACATTTTAAAAATAAAAAAGATCTGTTTTCCAGACTGTGTATTATCTTTGATTGTATAAAGAAAGATGCCATGACAGCTCCCCAAAAGTGAACATCTGGATCCGTCCCTGGTGGCTGGCTGCAGTATAGATCATAAACATCGCCGAGGGGGGCTAAAAAAAACATACACAGAAAATAAATAAAATTACCCTTTGTTGTTCTTATCACGCTGATGTTCAGGCGTTCATTTTTCTAATCAGTTTGGTTTTAAAGGTGCAGTGTGGAGGATGTAGGATTGATGAGGATTTAGGTTTTTATTACTTCACAACTCTTTTACATCTACAGAGGCCACCATGTCAAACCACCATGCTTCTAAGTGAGAAACTAAAGTAACAAAGTAAGATATTTGTAAAGCAGAAGACATTTATCAGGGCATTTCAGCCCATGTGTTCCACCTCTTTTGAACTCCCTCCAACATGATTGGCTAATACTACTATTGGACTGTAAACACAAGCTAGAACATGTTTAATGCCAAAAAGATGAAGGCTAGATTAGATCTGATGCAAACAATGGAAACACTTTGATAACCAAACACTACAGACACATTTTAGTCAGTATCCTAACAGTACTGCAGTTGAAAGCCCCGGACAGAACGAGGTCCAATGTGTAGGATTTAGTGGCATCCAGCTGTGAAAATGCAGACTGCAATCAACTGAATACTGCTCACTTCTCACTTTCTTTTCTAAGTTTGTAGAAGAAACTACAGCGGTTATTAAACTCACAGAAGGCCCTCTGTAGAGCAGGGCAGTTTCTTGCTATATGCAGACTTAATTAAATTGAATTGAATTAAAAGACAGGGAAGTGAGACAGCTGTGTCTTTATTTGTAGCCAGGCAAACCCCCTCATTTGTTGTGTGAAGCACTGCTAAGCTGCTATGATAGGGAAGCTGTGACTGTTTGTGGGGTAACCATGTCATTCACTGAAGTGAGGAGAATAACTGACACCATTAACAATTGCATCATGGCATAAAAATAATAACATGATAGCTTTTGCTGATTTCTGTTGATGTTGTGCAGTGGCCTCAAATGTCAGACTTGTGCTACTACATACCACAATCACAGAAACTGATCCAAAATGGTGCTGAAGGGGTTACAGTGTTACATGTAAATGTTTCTGAAACAAGTATTATTCTTACTAGTTTTTTTTTTGTTTGTTTGTTTACACATTAATATGGAGGCTGGTCCATTGTATTTGTATTCATTTAAGTAAGTGAAGTTTTCTTTTTTTACTGTTTTGGATTGGTGGGGAGAGTTTTTATGTCACCTTGTTTTCCAAGTTTGATAAACATTTTTCAAGAACATGCTGCATCTGTTGTATCTATTAATGTACTTCTGCCTGTTTTCCTCTTAAAATCTCTCCCTCAGAGTTTGACCAAACAGCTAGACACAGCCCTGCTGTGACACACTGGGCCGTTGAATGCATCAAATTGAATTCCATTCACAGGCAGAGAACAAACTGAAGCCCTAGTGACTAGAACACGTGCATATTTAATAAACTGAATTTATAGAAAATAAAAATAGGAGGCAGCAGTGCTCTGACAAATGTTTGTATTTCTTAAACATGATCAAACATTCATCAGTTCTACATTGTAGAAAACAGATTTGTTAAAAAGACAGGAGGCAGACCTGCACACACCAATGTTACAACTTCATAATAAAAAAACAAAAATAAAAAAACTCTTCACTGTAACAGAACTGTAGTTAAAACAGCCCATTTAGCACATAGCAGTACCAGAAACAGGTCTGATCAGTCCCATGTGGCCTCGGGTCCCGGAGCTGTGCCTAGATCAATGTGTGCCTTTTTTCCACCCTGGAGCCAGGTTAGAACACACACACACACACACACACACACACTTTTAGACATGCCTGCTACCAAATAACCAGTGACATCGCTTAAAAAAAAAAAAAAAAAAAATCAAAACAGGTCACTTTAAACTTTAGCCGGCTGGCAGCACGTACGCCGAGGGCCTGAGAAGAGGAGCAGTGAAAGGACACAGCATCATCCATCAGAGTCTCTCCTCTTCTCTTAGTCTGCTGTTCAGTTTGTCCACAACAATATTGAGCTCCATGTTCTTGTTCAGCTTCAGGTAGAAGTCCTTCCTGATTGGATGAATAGTCAGCCAGTTGGCAGCCACTTCTGCCAGCAGCCGGATATGTTTCTCCATTTCACCTGTTTGAGAGAGGAGGAACAAGGAGTCACATAACAGCTCTTTTCTGCACAATTTTAAGCCTCAGAGAGCTTCAGATTTTTTAGTAGATGTGGTCAACATGTGCCAAGCGAGTCAAGCTAAACCATGCAGTGGAAATGATGCTGCAACAAGCAACCACAGCAACAAGTTTCCGGCCACAAAATAAAGTAAAATGCTCTGCCTCAGCTTCTTTCTAATTTTTCAGTTAGAATATTACAGACACATTGTATGGAGGTTATTGGGTTGGAGGCTACTCCAACAAACCACAGCTCTGCTGTTTGAACCAACCTGTGCTGAGAGCAGATCTGTAGCTGGCCACCATCCTGTTACAGGCCACTTCCATGATTAAAGCCGGCTTCTTCTCAGCGATAAAAACGTTCCGGAGAATCCTGGCCAGCTCTGGGAGCCGTGACATCATCAGCAGGCGATCCTCCTGGACAGGGTTTCGTGTCATGGCTGCCTGGAGCTTCTGGGCTTCTTTTGCTCGAATCTGGAACACAGACAAACCACTCAAAACAATGAGCCACAACATGGTTTCTGAAGGGGAAAGGTCTTAACAGTCCAAACTGCCCACTCCTGCACTACGTCATGTACCTACCCTTTCCAGTAAGGACTGGGACACTCCTTTCAGAGCAGTTGGGACCTGGGCTGCAGGTGTAGCTGGTGTCTGAGGAACTGTTGAGTTGTGTGGAGATGTCGTCTCTTTATCATCCGCAACTTTAGCTTCTGTCTTCAGAGCCAGAGAAACCAGCGCCTTCTCCATCTGAACGCACAGACAGAACACATGCTGGATTACTATGCAGTCATGAACAAACAGCAGACATTACAAGTATTAAGCATGACCACTGATTACACATAATTCATCTCAAATAAATAAACAGACACAGATGTGTCCACTTTAAGACTGATACAGTACCTTGGGTGTGATAAGTGAGCGGGCTTTGTCCAGCACCTCCTGAGCTGTGCCCAGTTTCTCAGTGTGAGGAGGCTGAGGCAGCACGCTGGTTTGGATGGTCGGCACGGTGTCCACATTGAAGCGAGGGTGCCAGCGGGTCAGTTTGTCATCTGGAACAGACACCGGAGGAACCAACGAGGACAGGAAAGCCTGCAGACAGCAGTTAGAAGAGAGGAGACCAGGTGTCAGTGTAGGATTCATATGCAGTTGCTAATCACTGCAACGTGAAACCGAATGGAAGCCGTGCTGGAGCGGCAGCTGACCTTGTGGTGTTGTTTGACGACAGAGACCAGGTTCATGTGGAAGATTTGTCTTCTCTCCAGGAGACGAGAGGCTGTGAGGAGGGGACGGGCTTCTCTCTGGTCTGAGGAAGACAACCACACACATAAACAGATAAATGAATGTAGAGGACACATCACGCACACCATGAGAACCCTTGAACTGGTCCAAGCTGAGAGACACTAAGATGTAAGGACAAAGTGGTGTTCTCACCAGAGGTGATAACGGGCTCCACGGTGAGCTGGTAGCTGCCCTTCTTAATGCTGCTGTTGAAGGTTGGAATGTTCTTCTCCTGTCTGAAGGCGTACGCCTCAGGAAACACTGTCTTTATCTGAGCCACATGGCTCTCCTCAAAGCGCCTGCAAGGTGGACAAAGAGAAACAAACATTAGTTTCTACAGCCAAACTAACCATCTTAAACCTTCTGGCAGAGTCGAGTGAGTCCTTCCACCTACTTGTGCATCATGTCCTGAACTCCCTGCTTGAGCTTGGTGAAGGTGGCCGTCTCACAGCGATTGTGTAGCATGGCGACCACTGTGTCCATGCTCCTGAACATCTCGGCCAGCACTTTGTACTGGTATGGCAGGGACAGACCCGGAGGGGTCGCCTGGGCGAGGGTGTGGTACCGCTGGTATGCTGGCTGCTCAGCACTGAGGGACAAGATAGGGGAAAAACACTTAGGTTGTACTCTACAGGTGGCACACTACATTTGCTGTGAATACAAATCAGAAGCCTGATACTGTCTGACATCACTCACCTGCTCTGGGTTTGTGTCTCACTCTGCTTGCTCTCCTCGGCCTCCCTCTCCTCCTTCCTCTTCTGAGCTTTAGCTGCGAGCTCTTTGGCACGTGATACAGTCAGCTTAAGGGCCTTTGCGTCAGAGGTGGGGGGTGTGGCAGTTTCGGGGACATGGGGAGTGTTAGTGTTTGGTGTCGTTGCACCAGCTGGAGAGGCAGAACCAGAAGCAGAGGTAGCGGCGTTGGTCATTTCCTCGCCGTGTTTCTTGATCCTCTGAAGACGAGCCTTGAGTGTTGCAATGTCATCTTTGCACAGAGCCTGAAAGAAGAAAATAACTGTGGATTAACATGCTGATGAACTCAGGGCATGTGGTGAGTCTACATGGACTACACTGATAGTGTCCTAGTGAACCATCCACACCATGATCCAAACAGTGTGCACACAAACACATCACTGACGGCTTAAACTAGAGTGTGTGTCTCAGTGTGGTGAACACTCGTTTTCAACTCCGCGCGTTGAAGCACTGCAGGTCACGATAACAGTTCACACACTCTCCGCTCTGAGCCAATACAAACACACTGTGTTAAGAAGAAGATACACAGTACTGTATTAATCCCCTCAACTGGGAAATTATTTTTTTTCACTCAATTTTTATTTACATGCATTTTTAACCCCAAACACACAGGTACAAGGCTCATAGACATGCAAACTGGCGCCCTGCAAGCAGTTGGGGGGTTCGGTGCCTTGCTCAAGGGCACCTCGGCAGTGCCCAGGAGGTGAACTGGCACCTCTGTTAATGTTACCTTGCCGGGCTGTCCTGTAGTGTTCTTGGCGATGACCCGACTCCTCTGCGGGGAGCTGCTGGTTCTGATGTTAACGTGGTCCACCCCGTGCTGTCCAGCCGCGGGAGCTGCGGGCTTCTGGATCACCTCAGCGGGCAGGGACTGGACTACAGCCTGGACGTACACACAGACCGGACAGAGTTCAGCTCAGTGTTACACATGTGACATGTGACTGTGGATTTAAGTTTGTAGGCTGACTGCCAACAAACTGACTGTGCTGGTCGCCATCTTTGTTTGGATCAAAACAAACAAACATTCAGTGCGTCAACATTACCTGAGGGGAGTCCAGGGGGAGGACCAGTTTCTTCCTGGCCTTCCTCTTCACTACTTTCTCCGGGACCGTAGCTTTAGTGTCCCTGTCGGCCTCCTGCCGTTTCTTCTTGGCCGTGCTGTGGTCGGCGGTGGCCGAAAACACGGCGGCCCCGACGTCGAACTCAGCCGACGTCCGCTTCGGTGTCCGTGGACTGGAGGTGAAATGTTTCTCAGTGCTGACAGCGAACCCTCCATCGCTCAGCCCCACTGCCTCGTCGATAACTCGGACAAACTCTTCGTGGATAGAGGACGAGCACAGCTCTTTGTTTTTAGAGGATCTTGACCGTGTGGTCCCGGATGAGCCGCCGCGCTGCTTCGCTGCCTTCACCGGCCCGCCGGGGATACCTCTCTTCCTCTGCGAGAAGAAATCCGTAACTCGCGGCTGAGACATGCTGCTGCTGCTGCTGCTGCTGCTGCTGCTGGAGACGGACACCGAAAATCAACGTTACAACGAACAGTTAAACTGCACCGGACTACCGTGAACCGAAGCCGATAACGACATAAATAGCAGCCATCAACAATGGACCTCCGGAAATGTTCACACTTTACAGGAAGAAGAAAAGAACTTTCGCGCGAATTCAACAAAGGCACGCCCTACTCTGCCTCTGATTGGTTAGTAGTCGCTGCGTTCGTTGGTTGGGTTGGTTAGGGTCTGGCATGAGGAGGGGGATTGGTTAGGGATCGGTGAAGAGTATCAGGACAAGCCAATCAGAGGCAGAGTAGGGCGGGTCGTTTCGTGGCCACGTCCGAGGCCAGTAACAGAAGGATGGGACATGATGAAGGAGCAGTTATTAAAGTCACACTTTATTACTGAAACAACCAGTTAACATCTGTCCAGCTGTTCTGATTATTTCTTTGATAGAATATTTTATCCTTAAAAAAAAAAAAAACGTGTTTGTGTGAGGACACAGGCTCATCCTTCTTATATTATGTGTAATAAAGCTATAAAGATTGAAGGTAAAGTAGTTTGAGCCATTAATAAGTTGCCTCCATCAACTACACCAGCCTATAGCTGAGAGGGTGCAATCAAAAGTTGCTGATGTTTTTTTATTTTACTCTGTATTTCAGTGGAGTTCTTAAGATAATTTTATTTTTTAAAGTTGGCACGTCATCTTCTTAGTTAAAGACATGAATTCTGTCCTGGTGTAATGACTCCAGGCTCAAACATTACATGATTAATCATTCCTGACGATCATCACCTGCCTCACATATCACTGATCAATGGCACACACACTGCTACAGGTACCTTCATTGACAACAAGCTGTTACTGCTGCTTTTTATTAGTTGGCCTTTGTTATATTAATTTCCTCAAAAGGCTGTGAAGTTTTCCTGGAGTGGTAACATACTCAACATACAAATGTCTCCTAAAGGTTATTTTACATAAGAGATTTTACTTTGGAAACAAATGATGAAATAATAAAAGAGGAACGTAGATCATCATACTCTCATTCAGTTTGATCTAGTGGGATCCCCCACAATGATCATTAGCACAGCTATCACAATTTGAATGGGTCATTTTATATTTGAGTACTCTGTTTTAACCATCTCTTAATCAACACACTCACAGACTTTTGTGCATTGTGTGGTTCCCTTTTGCTTTGCAAGGGAGCCAGAGAAGGAAGAGTAGCAGCAGTCACATTGTCTTTACCACTCGTCCTATGCCATACACACTGATCATTAATATAAAAGGCTTATGGGGCATTTAGATATAAAATAAGTGATTGGTCTTTTTTTTAACCTTTAAGGCTTACATAAGTATTTTTCCACTGTTGTATGTTTGCTTTTAGAAGCCTGAAGGGTTTGAGTTTGAGTTCAGCAGTTCCTCTACAAGAGGTCCCAAGAAAAATGGGGGTCACCCAATGATTAAAAATAAGGAGAAGGATGCATCTCTGTTGCGTGTGTATTTATTTTTTCAGAGATATCTCTGATTTTGTAAATTATTCATCTAGAAATCCTAAATTAACAATCAACACCTGGACTCTCTCTCTCTCTGAGGCTGTCCGGCACAAGCAGAGTCTGCAGAGGGTGGAGGTTGTGCAGCATTGTCAGGTACACCTCTCACCCAGGTCAGACTGTTTGCCCTCCTCCCCTCTGAGAGGCGCTACAGGACTCTCTAGAACCAGAACCAGCAGCTGTTATCTTGTTCTCTATAACTCTGCACCCAGGTGATAAGCCCCCTCCCTGCCAATGACTGAACCCCCACTGCCCCATAACTCTACTACCACACTTTACTTCACATTTCTATATTTATTTATATTTGTATTTATATACAATTGTTGACTGTAACTGCTGCACATGTTGTATATATCTTATCATATTCATTTCAACATATTTATGTACATTACTCCCTAAGCGGTCATACATTCATACTTTTCATTTTCTCTTTCATGTCTCTTTCATTCTTCAATTTTCTCTCTTTTCTCACAAACAGATTCAAAAATAGCTTCTTCCCAAAAGCAATAACCACCCAGAACTCTCACATGCACTAACTCCTACATGGACACATGGACTCTCAAAAACCATACCTACTGTGCAATACTTTACAATGTGAAATACCTACAATGTGAAATACTCTATTTTCAATGTGAAATATTCTACAATGTGCAAATACTTTTTTGCAATATTTCATCCCATAATGTGCAATACATATATGTAACACAGCATATGTCACCAAATCTATTGTAGGCATATGTACTGTGCACCACCTCCTTTTCTTTGCCTCTGTTTATGTTTATATTGTATATTTTTATATTTTTATGTTTATATTTTTTCACTGTTGGACTGTTATTGGAGCTTGCCATTGTAAATGCGTATGTGGACAATAAAGGCATTTTATTCATTCTATTTTATATATTATATTTATTTAATTTGTTTCTCGAGAGCACAAGTTATTTATGTCATTATGTCAGAATAACAAATGTTGTTATCTCGAGAAAATAGGATCATTTTTTTCCCAAATCTCAAACCCCTCACCTTCCCCCAACCCCCAATCAAGCTAGAGAGAGAGAGCCTTGAAGTGGGTATGAAACTTGTGAAAATCATGAAAGATCTATCTATCTTTTTTTAAAAAGGGCCAGATTTGACAATGTGAAAATGCCCGGGGGTGAAAACTAACTTTTTAAAAATAAAAGTTACATAGAAAAGTGCACTGTTCTGTAACAATTTTGTTTTCATTGTTACAATTAGCTTTAAAAAACAAACAATGACAATGTCACCAAATCTAAGCCAATCAGGCGTGAACACATCCAAAAACCAGTTCTTCCTTTCTTTCACATCTGGAGTCAGATAACAAAGACTTTCACATCTGGAGTCAGATAACAAAGAATAAATTGTATGCAATACGTTAAATTGGCATGAAGTTGATACAGATCTTAACCTTATGTTCATTCTAAACATGACTTATTATGAGTAATGCAAAGTCTGTTAACATTTAAGTTAAAAAAGTATCACTTTTGCTCTTGTCTTTAACGAAATCATTCAGAAAGTAATATTTTGTGCCACAATTACAGATATATGACACCAGCAGCTGTTCAAATTCTTCATTATGTCAACCAAAGAAGCCAAATCTTCCAGCCATACAGTATCTGACAATGCTAGGAGGCCATAAATAATAAATTATAAAAACAAAGCTGCGGGCGCATGAAATCTGCCATGATTAGCCCCCGGACTGTACTTTGGACTAGAGTTGCACGATACCCACGGTATACACGGTACCCCGCGGTGCCAAATCAGAACCGTCGCTACTATACTAGAAATTTTACACGACGGTACTACCGTGGATTACTATACTACCGGTGCCAGTCTCCGCTACATAGCGGCCGCCTCTGCTCTCCTCCCGGCTTCTCACTGCATGCTACTCCTTTGTAAACAAACCAACATGGAACCGCAACCGAACTACACAGCTGCTGAATGATTGGCTGTTTGCCTGTTACTGGTGACGTCCAGGGATATGATAGGCTGTTTCCGCACGCTGGGTCCGCCCGTCTGTTAGCTGATTGGCTGTTCGTGTGTTTCTGCCGGCAAGAACGAACTCCGCGAAGACAGCTCCGCTTCGATAGAAACTCGCTTCAAAACAAACAACAAGCTAAAGTTCTGTCTCGCCCAGACACGAGACAACACACTCACCATGGCAGAAGCACCGGGCCCGAGCAGCGAGTCTGCCGTGGCGTCTTCGTCAGTGGCAACACTAATTTTGCTTAAAAAACAAACGTCGTTGTTTCAAACTAACTAACTAATACATTGCAGTTTATAAAAATAATAATAATAAAAAAAGGCCGCAGTATCGCGATAATACCCGGAACCGCGATACTTTGTCTGGTATAGTATCGTGGTTACTCATTTTAGTATTGTGACAACTCTACTTTGGACATCCCTGATCTAGATTTTATTTGGTTTGTAGAAACATGGTAGACTCTGTGGAAGAGGACCCGCTCACTCTGTAGATATAAAACCTATTCTAAGGTAACTACAACATGTTTTCAGTAATTTCATTCTTTCAGGATTTTCACAGTGCTACACAATGACGCCATGGTTTCACAGTGTTCATTCGTACGCTTGGGGGCGCCACTGACACAGCAATCGAACTTGGCTTCACTTGCAGTCGAAGACTTCCAGTATTTCCAGGGCCAGCTTTGATTGACGTAGTCATGTCACAAAATGCCAACCTATGAACACGCCATCACGGGTCTAGAAATAACCCGGGTCATTATTGTCGCTGATGCTGAGCACACACCTTAATCTATGACTTTGTAATGAAAGTCAGGCTGTAAAGAGGAGTGCAGTGCTGACTGTGCTGGGTTTACAGTGTGCTGTGTGTGAGCAGGGCAGGCAGCGGGGAGGTGACCAGCTGCAGCAGCAGCAGCAGCAGCAGCAGCAGCTCGCTGGTGAATAGCTCCTCTATGAACGCCCTTCAGACTCACTTGCCTGTGAATCACATTTTCCACCTACAACACTGTTACTTCAGACTGGGCCCCTCCGGAGGAACACATGCAACAAAAGCCTTCTTCCTCTTGGAGAGTCGATCTGCTGCCACACACACGAGATCAACACGACTGTAAACTTTTCTTCAACTTCAACACTAAACTTTTTTTAATCTTTTGATGGGACATCATGAGAAAAGATCGGAATAATGTTGTGTTCACTCCTCTGTCACATTTAATCAATCAGCCCCGATGGAGCTGTTTAAGTTAGCAAACCAGTGTCCGGATCGATTATTGATTTGTTGATGATCGAGTGAGTATCGATCTGAACTGACATGGATCTTCAGGTGGTTGTTTGGCTCTTCTACTGCTTCCTGCTGCCCACCGCGCTCTTAACAGGTAACTAACTGAACTTTTTTATTTGTTTGTGGGAAAGAATAAAAAGTTCTGTTATGATCCACGTGTGTGTGTGTCACAATAATCCACTTCGATCCACGCTGACGTGAGTCCCGGTAACGTACAGGGTGGTGACTGCTGAAGCGGCTGGAGGGAAAACTCGAACCTTTGCAGCGTTTCTTTGGCGTGTGTGCTTCCGAACAACGTGACCGCAGATGAAAGGCTCGGGATCATCTGATCCTCAGCAGCAGCACATGTACATGTAGACTCATGTGGAACTTTTCATTCTAAGAAACTCGAACGGCTGTGTGTCACTGTCACCTCCCGTTGGTAGACATTGTTGCGAAATGCGACAGTGGGTCGAGTGAAGCTGTGAAAAAATGAAATGAACTGTGTGTGTGTGTGTGTCTGTGTGTGTGTGATCTGTGCTTTGGTGTTGGAATGTTAGCCGAATGAAGTGTGAGTCTGAACCTTTGTACGGGTCAGAAGTTACTTTGTAGAAAGTGTGCGAGTTAGCTGAGAGACAAAGAAAAAAGTAACTAATATTTCGAACGGGGAGGACTTTGTGAACCACGTGATGCATGTGAAACTTGAAAACATACTAGGCAATATCCACTGCTGATATAAACAGAGAGTTTCTGGAGCTGGCTGTGGCTGTGGAGCACTGAATATTGTTCTTCTGATCACTCGAACATATGAGCTGTCATCTCAGACCCAGCCTTTTCCCGTCCAGGGACCTCTCTTCTATTGTTTAACGTACTAAGTGTATTATTTTATGGATATTTTATTTTTTTTCTTTAAAAAAATGATTTTAAAAATGATTTATCCTCCCTAATCTGGTCATTATTCTATTAGGTCTTTGGTGTGACTTCATTTATTACTCAAATATTGTTATTGGCTTTTGAACTGTAAACACATGTAAACCAGTCAACAAGACCCTAAACAGCATTCACAACATAATAATTAAATGATAATAATAACATAGAAAACTTACATTAAAGAAAGGAGGGAGAAAAAAAAAGACATGTTACAGAGTTACAGAGCCTGTGATCTGATATGTCCCAGTGTCTGTAGCAGGGAATTCTAAGTTAAAATAATTCAGAAATGACTTTGGCCAGACTCTGTAGAATCTCTGGGTTGATCCCCTGATCGTATGCTTCAACTTCTCAAGTTTCGTTTGGCTTCATTTGGTTTTCTTCACAGAAATGAATGAAATGCTGACTGTAGTTCTTTTAAAATCTGGTTTGTTACAACACTTTTATACACGCAGCTTAGATGAAGCCTGACGGATCCCAACCAAGCAGTATCCTCTGTGCAGGGCCAGCGTGGACACTTTGATTGATACATATAGGTGGCTTGTTTGAGCAACAAGGCTTCATTCAGCTGTTGCTGCCAAGACATCAGCAACCAGAGCCATCACACTGAGCTTCAGAAGAAACATGTGGGTGACATCACAGAGACTACGTCTATGTTTCACACAGTCTATGAACACGCTGAGTGGATTCGGACCAGGCTCTGGCTATTTCTTTTCATGGTCTGTGTTAATTCACAGCTGATTACTTGAGCCAGCTTACAAGACTGTTACCTGTTCTTCCTGCTTGTAATTTCCTGCCTGAAATTTGCCTGCCAGTTATATTATCCTAAAGCTCTTTTCAGACTCACTGGCTGTGATGCGGTGCGTAAAGATGTCAACCCTGTCTCTATGAGTCAGTCCTTTCTAAAGCATTGTGGGATATCAGCGTGGACTTGTGATGTGGTAGAAGAGGTGTGGTTGGAAGTTTAAAAAAATGATAATGATAAAATTTAGTTTGAACTACAGTTGAACTAACAAAGGAGAAGTGACGGCCAAAGACTTTTTGTCTTTCGTAGCTGTGGAGACATTTGTGTGAAAGAAAGTTGATTTCTGAGCCCCCTTTTTTGTATCACTTCCAACATTATAAAGACAAACAAAAATATAATGCAGTAACGTTGTTTATTTACACAATTCTTTATTTATACAAATCAACACACCCAGCAGTAATTAGCAAGGGGTGGTGGAAATGAGCAGTTACTTTCAGTCCCAGTGAATTTGACATGCAGTATGTGTCAACGGCTACTATTTCTGTTTTTTGTCAGTTTTTCACACATGGAGTCTGGAAGTCCTACTGACAGCTGCTAGTGGTTATTCAGCACATTGATCCAACATGGAACAGTAACTTACAGATGTTAGAAGCCATGTTTAAAGTGAACCAATGCTTCTGCTTTAGATAATTTGTACAGTATATCTAGTCTATTATCTCTAGTCTCACACACTGGGATGATCAAGAGATATAAAGAGACAGAGCAAGACAGAGACAGAGAGAGACACACAGAGAGAGAGAGTGTGTGTGTGTGTGCGTGTGTGTGTGTGTGTGTGTGTCCTGACAGGATGTCACCAGCTAGAACTTGCAGTGTTTATGTCAACGGTTCATATGAGTTTCTACTGAGTCAAAGGAAGTGAAACATGCCAATAAAGCTGCCAAGACATTGCCACACATACACACAGACATGCACATGCGCATGCGCGCACACACACACACACACACACACACAAACACACACACACAACAGAATGTTCCACTCTACAAGTCCATTCATCTATCCCAGCATGCATTTTGTATACGTGTCACTCCATAAACAGCTGTATACATCAGTGATTATGTTTCCCTATTTGCTTTGCATGAAACCAGACAGATGTGAAGCAGCTCATAGTGTGTGTGTGACCTGTCATACATTTGGAGATGGCAGATGATGGGTTGAACCTGCAGAGTTGTTGATCTTCTTCAAAGTGCTGATCTCATGTGGACAGTGGATGGATTGGAACAAAATATGCTGAATGGGAAGTGACACAGTGAACTTGGGTGACATAGGCTGACTCATTCAAAGGCATCTGTTTAGTTTCAGAAGTGAGAAGGACACAATCAATTGGGATCTTTCTGCTGTAGCCAAACTCTGTTTATTGCTGTCATTGCTGCAATAAGCTGACTGAAAATCCCATTTTAAATGGAGTAAAGATATGACGCTTAATCATTGTTGTTTTTTTCTGCAAAGATCACTCATTTACTGCCTCAATGTGACCCCACTGTGTCATAGTATCACACTATTGTCAGCTCTGAATGGCTGCAGAGAGGGCATTGAAAAATTCACTCATTTTTTGCAACAATATGTAACTGATGGAGAAACAGTCAGTAATCACACATGTCATGTTCTATACTATCCAAACTGAACTATTCTCAACACACTGCCAAAAGAGAGGGACAGTAACCCCTTTGTGTTGTACCACATGTGCCTAATGTAAAGAGTTTGTGGTGAACATTGTTGGTACTTTCCGTTTCACTTCCCCACAAATGCTAAACAGAATGGTTAACTTGTGACATCCTAACTTTAACAGCCACTGTTGTGGTGACCACTTGTGTTGCTTACTGTAACAGCCTCACACAGAGGTGACAAACCAAAGGAAAGAGGTTAATGAATGAATTTAGAAACATGCTGAAGGATAGACACCACCACATAGGGCCTGAGGCCTCACTGAACAGACTCTGGAGACCATGAAGTTGAATTACAAGTTAATTTCATTAAGGAAAGGCTTGTAGATTTATGGTTTTGTTGTTGTTGAGTTGAGGTTTATTATTTATTGACATCTAGTAGTCTATTAAAACTTTAATTGTATACACTATAACCTTTATTTCAATGGAATTCTGAGCTTAACCTTAAAGCAAGGACCAATGTGTAGGATTTAGTTGCAGTCTCTTCCACTCACCCTCCTGTTCCAAGAGGGAGAAAATACATTGGACATGAAATTTATAAAAAAAAGTGAAAGCATAAAGGCTAAATCTAAAAGTGTCATTTTGTAAAGCCAATGTTTTGTCCATTCTGGGCTACTGTAGAAACATCAGGATACACTAATGAAAACATAGTCATGGTTCTGCTCAAGGTTTCTGACTCGTAAGGAAGTTTTTCCTTGCCACTGTCACCAAGTGTTTGCTCATGGTGGGAATTGTTAAGTCTCTGTAAACTAGACCTATTTTGGAAAGTGTCATGAGGTAACTTCTGCTATGGTTTGGCGCTATATAAATAAAATAAAATTGAAATCAAACAGGCAGCACAATGGCACACTGTCGCCTCACGGAAAAAAGGCTCCCCATTTGAACATCATCTTCTGTGTGGGTGCTCTCTGGGTACCCTGGGATGAGTTGGAGACATATTCAGGGTGTACCCCGCCTCTCGCCCTCACTCAGCTGAGAGCTGGTTTAGAGCGGGCTTGTAATCTAATGAGGATAAGCAGTTATGGATGGATGAAATCTAACAGTATATTCTGTTTCATTACACATTCTGTAAACAGAGCACCCTAAATCTGACACACTGGACCTTTAAAAAAATTGGACCTACATACATTAGTGTTATTTAGTGGGTTTACGGGTTTAAGTGACATGCTGCCACAACCCAGATTATAGTCTGTATAGGCATCATGCACTGACACGATATACCGGATTAGTATATGTGCTCATGTTGACAGTATTAGCTAAAGATCCTGTTCCTAAATCACTGTTGTTGTACAATTATACAGCATAACTTTAAAAGGCTTGCTGGTTAAAATGCACACACTCCAAAAGAACACATTTTAAAGTGAAGAAGAGCACTGGCATTAACATGTAGCCTGAGTGTGTGTATCTGAAGGAGGACTGGATTTTTCATTTGCAGTCACTGGAATTCTCATATCAAATATCAAAATGAAAACAAAAATAAGCCTGTTTGAGAGTGTTGTGATTAGACTGTGTGTGTGTGTGGGTATGTGGGCGTGTGTGTGTGTGTGTATTGTGTATGAGTGTTGCTAAGCCAGTGAATCAGAGCCATTCCACACCAGAGCAGTTTAACAAGCCTTCATGGCTCAGTGCGAAATACTCAGAGTGTGTGTGAGCTGTGAGGTTTGTGGGAGTGAGCCAGAGAGAGGAGGGATGAGCCCAGATGTTTTTTTTTCTGTACAGACAGAGGGAAGGGCAGGCCGGGCTCTGATCATCAGAGTTTGGCCTTTTATCACAACACCATCAGGAGCACAAGCTGCTGTTAAACTCTACAACCTTTTCTTGACTTTCTTGCAGAGCTAGTCAGATTTTCCTAAGCGCTTGCCTCATTTTTTTTTCCTCCTCAATTTGTAATGTTGAAGACATGCTGTTGCATGTTTGAGCCAACGTGCTGAGAGCGTGGCACGTTTGGAGAGTTCAGAGCCAGGACAGTGTCTGTTCCAGGCCCTGACTGGCCCGTCTGTAATGGAGCATTAACTCATGGAATATCTGACCACAAAAGTGACTTTCTGGGAAATGCAGATGTCATGTAAACAGGACAAAGGTTGTTTAATGGGGGTGTAGGAATCAATTGTCAAGAATTAACAGGTTTATCTCAGTGATCAGTTAGTACATTGTAACACCAAATAATCATAAACTTCCTTTGGTAAAGAATGTCAATTGTACTGAGCTCCACACTTCCACCAAGTTTGTTGCCAAACACTGGCACTTGGACAATTCTCACAGAATATGAAATGAGTTGATAGGTGATTGAGAAAGAATGTCTGACGTGAAATGCATGGAAGCCAACTCTGCACCACAGAACTCTGATTATCTTACTATAATAATATAATACAATATATATATATATATAATACATAATTAATCATGAAATTCATTATGCCCTAGACCAAAACTGGCTTGTTCTTGATCGTTCAACCATAGAATGTGTTCCTTAGCACGAGCAGGTTGAATTTGAGTGAACTGTGTGATACGGTAGAATGCTCCAGAACAAACAGGTGGGTGGACCAATTTAGTCCATTCAATTTCTCTGTGCATGAAAAAATAACTAACATAAACATGGACTTTCCTCTTGTGGAATCACTAACCGCTGTGCATTTGAAGAGGTTTCACTGTGCAGACTGGGAGGCCCGTCAGGAGGACATTACAGTAGTCTAGTCTGGAGATGACCACAGCTTGTGTCAGGAGTTGAGTAGCATGCTGAGCAAAGCAGCATGACCAGGCTACTGAGGTGACATGGTTGGAGAAGGTTTTAAAGTATTAGTTCACTTAAATATCATTCATATATCTTATCTAATCTAATCCAATACAGTCCAATGGTCATTCTAGACGGTGATTGTGACCACCAGAAGCACTGCAATGTGTTGCTCTGCTTGGGTGCATGTGGGACTTAAAGGCATCTTAAAGGCGAGTTAGGTCAGGGCTGGAGAATGGTGTTGCCTGTCAGAGTTGATTTATGAGCGCACAGCTTGATAATCACTGCAGAGTGTAAAGATAGTTTAAACATCATTTCACATGAATACTGGGAATGCTCAGCCTCAGTCTTTATTGAAAACACAGAGGAACGGCTACCTTCAGTCAAGGCGGCAACCAAAAAGAGTGTGAGTATGAGTATGAGCTTCAGCATTTATCACAAGTTGTCCACTGTGTTTCACACTGTATCTTATATTGTCAGATTGGATGAGGAATGTCAGTAAAGATCTTAATGGCTCTAAAAGTTTTGAAGAGCCCAGAATACTCCATGGAAAATAAACCTGACAGATGAATTCAGTTCAATTTAGTTGTATTTATATAGAGCCAAATCATATACACTCAAATGCATGACACTTTTCATATAGAGCAGGTCTAGACTAAACAGTTCCCACCATGAGCAACACTTGGCAACAGGGGCAAGGAAAAACTTCCTTTAAGAGGCAGAAACCTCATATCAACCATAATCTTAATCTGTAATTGATCTACTGATTAATCTCTGGAATGAAACAGTCAGAATACACACGAGAGATCAATCAGACATGATCCAAGATTCAGTGGACCTGAACATATCCAAACATGATGTTCTCAGCTGTGGTGGAGAAGAGCAGCAGTACGTCAATGCACGTCACAGATCAGACTCTGTCTGCCCCAAACGTCTGCTGTCACATCAACACACAATACACACAATAATGTTGGATCAGATGAGTATTTATGTGAAAGCCCCCCTGAAACAGACAGCAGATGTGAAATTTGTACACGAACCTCGAGTGCAGGATGAGTCATCAACAGCTTTTTATGATTTATCAGGAAATGATTGAGGTTAGAGGACAGATGTGATAAAAACACTTAAACATCTATTTTGTCTACATGGGGACTTTAATGACCACGCTCCCTGTTCTATATTCTACTTACTCCACCCCTTCTGCACTCTGCTGCACATACATGAACAAAAATAGACCTCCCACTCTGTCATGAACACCTGTACAGTTTAACACATTCCAGCTCTCCCGTAGTTCATACTGTAGGTTCCGCTGGTAGTTTTTTTGGTGACATTTCTTTTAGTGCCTTCATTAAACCAAATGTCATCTTGGACAGTGGAAACGTCAGGACCTAACAGGCACGTTTCCATGAACTTCCATGTGTTTTTGGTGCTTTAGTGACTGTTGGCTACAAGTTTAGACATTTTCCTTTGCAACATTTCAGCCGCGGCGTGTTTGTTTTTACTGTCACTGAGGCCATGGAAATGAACACTGGGGCCGTGGTGGGAACCCTGCAGCTAGCTCAGTGTTAACATGTACACACAGGGGACCAATGATTTTAACAACAGCTACTCATAAATTACCTGCAGCACCACCATAGCGACACACTGTGTGATTAGACTGTGTGTGTGTGTGTGTGTGTGTGTGTGTGGGTGTGTGTGTGTGTGTGTGTGAGAGAGAGAGGGAGAGACAGAGAGAGAGAGAGAATAAAAAAGTGAAGTAAGTAAAAATAATAAATGTCTGTTTGGCCATTTTCTTTCCACAAAAACAGGAAATCTGGGCAGCATGCGTGCGCACACACACACAAACACACACACACGCGCACGCACGCACACACACACACACACACACACACACAGAATGTTCCACTCCACTGAGTTGGACAGCACCTTCATCACATGTAGCTTCACTGCTCTAAGTTTTGATGAGTTCCACAGCAGACCTTTTGGTTCCCCTCCCTCTCTCTGAGGTGTGGACTGAAACAGATCTGACTGCTTTATGAGTAGAGGTGAAATTTTTGCCTTTAGCGGTGGATGGATATGATAGAATCTCTTAGTTATTGTGCTGACTTGGTAAATTGATCATGTCGGAGTAGCTTTCATCATGTCTGGGCATCGCCCTTGGTATCTTTACCAAAAAAAGAAAGCACAAGAGGAAATTCAAAATGTGTCGGCTCACAGCATATCATGATTCGATGATTCGATATCAATCTCTTCAGGCCTAATCTTACATGCCAGGTTCAGGGAGCTACATTTATGAGTTTGTAAGAGTTGCATTTAAGAGCACACTGGGTAGCCTCCTGCAGCTTGAGGCTTGTAAAGCTCAACTACACACGAATATAGCATCAGACAATCTTAACCACAGGCAGACGAATAGGAAAGGTAGAATTTGGAAGTGGAGTCAACAGAAGCATTACTAAAAGGATATTTTCTCAGTTTGTCTTATTACCATACTCACATCACGTATGTACGATTAAAGAATTGTTGGCCTTGTAAAAATGTATCACAGTCAGCCAAGTGCAGCGGATGTCTTCATCCTGGTGTATTATCAGGCTTTTGTCCTATTCTAGGCTTCTGCTTTGTTTTGTTTCCTGTAGTTCTGCTCTCTGTGGTCGGGTTCAGTGTTTTAAAGGTGAGGTTAGCAATTATACCATGACAACTAATACCACGGCACAATGTGAACAATGACACAGTAAATAATGTAACTAACCTTATCTGCGGGTTTTAAAGTTGCAGAGAGGAGAAGGTGGTTTCCCAGAGCCAGCACGCCAGCTCCAGATAGTGATGCTCACCGCTCTCCTGCTACTATAACTAACTAATCACAACAAACTAACTATAACTAATCACTACAACAAGAAAGTGAGCTGAACGTCTGTGGAAAAGAGCTCAGGTTGGGTTGAAGTTACAGAAACACAAATCTGGCCTACAATTCAACAAAGCTACACGTGACCAAGCAGCAACTTCCGTGACTGGTAAATGAAGCCAGTGCAGAAGTGTCAAAACTGTAATACCTGTAAAATGTCCAACTTCACAGCAGAAATAAACATGTTTACAGCCTAGTACAAAAAACTGTTTTGGTCTCTATAGCTAATTTCATGACAGCTGTACTGTGGGTGAATTTTTATACAACTCATCTGTTCAAATGATATTAAGACTTAAAGTTATGCAGAATTAATAGCATGGATTTGAAATTATTGATTGACAGGTAGGTGCTGTTACAGATGGCTTGTTTGAGCAGGCGTCATTCAGCCCGCCTCAGGTTCATCGATGATCCACGTCTTTGTCTGTTTTTAAAATTAGCTGGGAGGCAGAAGAGGTAGTACAGCCAACATGACAATGGAGGACTAAAAGTGCCAAAATTAAATAAATAAATACACCATTAAATAATTACTTAAATGTGTCATTAATTTATTAAAATACCGATTCATTTTATGAAAAAAACATATATAATCATTTCACTATTTAATTCATTTACATTTACATTTCATGGTCCTGTGTTGCAGTCCTTCATGAATCGTCAAACTCGCCCATCAAAGTCAGTGGGTGTGGCTAACACTAATCTAGTCTGATCCATTGCTTTGGTCTGAAGTAGAGTGCCTGGCTAGAGAAAATGCAGGATCTTCATGAAGCCAGCCCTTGCTGGGATTAGTAGCACACCCGGCTAACATGAAATTACTTAGCTTACCTTGGACAGGTGTACGCAGCTCCGGGCAACTTCTAGACATTTTGTCCTGCACGCAGTCTCAACATTTGGGCTTAGCAGGACCGAGTCTTCCCCTTGATTTTTAGACGTTGGCGGTAAAGTTTTGTTTAATAGAGTATCTAAACCAACGTAGAGGTGAATAGCGCCACCCAGTGTATTGCAGTATGTTCACTCAATCCATTATCTGGAATTGATTTGCCTTGACTTGATGTACAGGGTAACCAATCAGGCATTAGGATCTGCCTACCAACTTTGATGGGCGAGTTTGACAGTTTGACAATTCATAAAGGACTGCAACACAGGACCATAAAATGTAAATGTAAATGAATTGGTATTTTATACCAATTTGATTTGATGATGGTTGAATAACAGAACCGAACAGAACAGCAAGCTGGTACAGAGGGATGCTGCTCTCTGCTTACAGACTGCAGAACAGAGGACAAAATGAGGCTTCCACACGAACCACTGACCTACTCTCTCTCACACACACACACACACGCACACATTTTCCAGTCTCCATAATGCCTAAATATACAGTAGCTATGGGTGAGGTAAAGAAGGAAAGTGGAATGTGTGTGGAATGACTAGCAGCTATAAAAACCAGTCTGTAAGCTAGTCACAAAATAACTCTAAATGTTTCTTCATCAGTGTGGAAAAGTCCAAACACAGTGAGCATGAAATGCAGCAAGGCTCTGACATCACATGCTTGTTGGCCTTTTCTCTAATGAAGTTGTTGGATGTTAGAGATTCACCTCTGGCGCATTTAAAAACTTTTTAACCAAAACTGTTAGTTGATGAGTCCAGTTTGGTCTAGACTTCTGTATTCTTTCCCAGGTATATGTTAGAAAAGTTGTGAAATAATTGACTAAAAATAACTTCACTTTAGTACACAAATATATTGTACATGTCCTGATCACTTTTGGACGGAACGCCATCATGACATTTAGTTCAAACATTCATGTTCCCCTCAGGATGAACTGTAATAACACTGGTGATCCTCTGACTTTTTGTCCAGGACTTTTGTGTAATACCCACAAAACTCAGCCTCATGTGTGTGCAAACACGCTGAACTGATATGGTGATCATCATAAACATCATACCTAAATATTAGCGTGCTAGCATCATCATTGTGCGCATGTTACAAGCTAAGGATTAGCTTAGCATTTAGCTCAAAGTACCGCTGTAACTGTCCACGGCCTCATGAAGCCTCTAGCATGCCCGAAGACATGCAAGTGTGCTGTATATCAAGTGCACAGTAATGCAGTACAAAACATATCCACTATACATATTTGTAGAGGAGTGCTACAGACATACAGTATTAATAAAGTGTAGCAGTCAATATCCTGCATTTGGCCACTGGTTCTCATCCACATCAAACCTTCTGTCCTCTCTCACAATCCACCTGGGAAAGAATCATTTTACATAACTGACCCACCCCATGTCCAGACAGCATTGGTTGTGTTGAAGTAGAAGTAGAAGTAGTGATTATGTTGCTTGGTTAAATGCTAGATTTTAAAACTATGTAGACATCCAAAAAGAAGTGTTAATCCACAGAGCTTTGGTGGTGGTTTAGTTTTAGTGAGGAAACAGTTAACTAGTATGGAAACTAAAAGGTCTGATGTTGAGGACAGGTGAATGGATGCCAGTGCTGAAGGGAGAACACAGGGGAGGGATATCATTGGTTAGGCTGGTCTGGGAGAACTTGCTGGAGACCGAGTAGAGGAGACTCAGGTTGGGAGTTAAGTGTCAGGTGTGTTTCCACCCAAGCTACTTACAGGGCCCCAGATGATACCTAGAATGAGAGATATGCACAAGAATGAATAGGAAGGGATGAACAGCGGGAGGAATGGTGTAGGGATGAGGCAGAAAAGTGAATAGATGAAGGGAGGGGCAGGTGGATCAATAAAACAGACAAACAGTGCCAGGTATAAGTAGCTTGACAGTACTTAGAGGTTAGAAGTAAACTAATTAACTTCATTTTCTTTGAAGAAGATGGTCATCATTGAATGAATTTTGTGACACACTTTTATCCCACTGCTGCAGTACTGACTGTGTGAGGAGTTTAAAAAAGTGAACCACTGAAGAGAAATGTCATGTTGCAGTAACAGTCTGCTTAGAGGTGGTTCAATAAAAAGTCACTAAAGTAAAGTAGACAAGTAGAGTGTCATTCCAGAGAATGTGTGTGTGTGTGTGTGTGTGTGTGTGTGTGTGTATTGTTGACTTGTTCAGATGCTGGCCAACTGTTTGGGAGGAGTGTTGTTCCAGCTGTGTTTTTTTACCGGTTTGTGTGAGTGTGTGTGTGTGTTAATAAATTAATTGTATTAAAGGGAAATTTGTCCCCCTATTAATAGGTAACTACATGTAAACACACATCCAGTGATAACATGCTGAGTGTGGAGTGAACATCTGTTACAGTCTCAGGCTCTGTTATTCAGATAAATCGTCTGTCACCTCTTATATATTTTATATTTTGTAATCAAGGTGAGCCCCACAGAATACTGGAAGGAACAAAGACAAAGTGTTTACAGTTGAACTGATGAAAAAGAATGAGAATTGGTAAACATTAATTACATTTCTCAAGTTAAGCAATAAACTACCATTGTCTGGACTCATAAAATCACTCATCACACGAGTTTAAGATCTAAAAGTCTCATGGTAAGACAAGGTAACAATAACAACATTATTCTTATTTTCAGGTGATTATACACTAACGACAGAGTTATGTCATTTTGTGAGTCTCTATAGATGCCAGTTATTTGTGACATTTTTCTCCTGATTGCAGCAAAGTTATAGTTACTGACAATCACACCAGACAGTCTGTGTTTCTATATAAACCCTGGTCTAAATCCTGTATAAAAAACAACAGAAGTGTTTGACCTTCCCTGATAAATCCCTGATAATTGCTTAGTCTGTTTTCTGTCATGACAAGACTTCTTTACCCACGTAGGCTTCCAGAAACTAGTTTGAAGCAAACACACCTCCTGACAGTGATGTCATCAGTCTGTGCAGTCTGTCTGTGAGTCAGGGCTGAGAAGGAATCTGCTTCACATATATGACGACCACAGATCCTCCCAAGCCACCAGGAAAAGAGAACAGAAGAGAGTGACCCAAATTTCAGATTTCAGAGTGATTTATGGATATTTTTTTTGTTTTTATTAGTGTTAATGTTGTTAGAAGTCACAGAGTTAAGACTGAGGATCTTAGGGTCACTATTTACAATACTACTACTAGATTCACTTAGAGATAATTTCCCATCAAGCACCTGGTGGTTGCACTTGTCTTCTTCTTGACTCGTGACTGAAAAACCTCTGATAATATTAATTTATTTAAAGATTAAAAACATGTTTGATTTTATCAGAATGTCAAGACAAGATAATTATGTCAATTATAGCCAGGCACAACCTTTCTTTTCACTGTTATGCAGACAACTTACAAATCTATCTGCTAATGAAGCCAAACAGTAATGGACAATGTTCGTTGTTTGATTGTATTACTGACATTAAGCAGTGGTTGGCCCAAAATTTTCTTCATTTAAACAATGACACGACTGAATGTATTGTGTTTGGGGATACTGTGACGGCTGGCTTTGGCACCCTGTCTTCTAAGCTGAGTTCAACCGTCAGAAACTTGGGAGTGATCTTTGACAGTCATCTCAGGTTTGACAAACAAATCAACAATGTTGTCAGGACTAGTTTTTTCCAGTTGTGTCGCCTGGCCAAAGTTAAAATGTTTTCAAGCCGTCACGACCTTGAGAAATCCATCCATGCCTTAATAAGCTCAAGGTTAGACTACTGCAATGTACTTTATGTCGGCGTCTCCCAGTCTTCCCTCAGTCGACTTCAACTTGTGCAAAACGCTGCTGCCCGTCTTTTAACTAACACCAGCAAACGTGTGCATATCACTCCTGTTCTTAACTCCCTTCATTGGCTTCCTGTCCTTTATAGAATTGATTTTAAACTTTTAATGTTTGTTTTTAAAGCTCTTAACGGCCTCGCCCCTTCGTATTTATCTGAGCTTTTAACTGTCTGCAATCCTGGTAGAGCTCTGAGGTCTAAAGATCAACTTTTGCTGGAAAATGCCCAGGTCAAAATATAAACACTGGGGTGGTGGTGGTTGCTGCCCCCAGGTTCTGGAATCAGCTCCCCGTCTTGTTTCTGACCTGGGCCTTTTTAAATCCAGGCTAAAAACCCACCTTTTCAGGATGGCTTTTAATACCCAGTAGTATGATGACACTTTTATCTTATCTTATTCAATTTTGTTGTATTTTATTGTTTTTACTGTCCCTTTATTGTTTTTAATTTGTTTGTTTTTACTTATTGTTCTTTTTATTTATTATCTGCTGTAAAGCACTTTGGTACACCGAAAAGGACTGCTGTAAAGGGCTGTATAAATAAAGTACATTGACATTGACATTGACAAGAAAAAGACTTTTAGAGTTTTATGACAACCTTACACCAACTGATCGAGATGACAGGAGCAAAACATTTAGGATTTCATACCAAAGTGGTTTGTTGTGAGGTAGATGTGCTAGGATTAGTTGGAGAATCCCTCTGAGATCCTGCCACCTCTGGGAGCAATCTTTACTTTATGCATCACATGATGTGAGAGTAGAAGTTCAGGGTCTCCTTGGACAGTTTGCATGTTGGGTCAATCTGATGTGATGGACCTCTTGTTGTACAGAAACAGAGTGAATGCCTTGAGAGAAAGTTAAAGACAGGCAGAGATCTGAGCGCTGGAATGAAGTGTTGCAACATCTCGTACCTCAGTGTGCCAATGAAGAGAAATGTGAAAATACAAATCAAAGCATGACAGCTGTTGCATCAAACACAGGGTCGGGTCAAAAGTAACAAAAATGAAGGCTGCCACTGATCAGCCACTTCAATATTTATATTGTACAGTTACAAACTGTTTCTGTTTTCATCTTGCTTTTCTTGACCACATTAAATCTGCTGGGTGTACTCTTACCAAGAGGTAACACACAGAACACTTGGATGTTTGCTGTACAGAGTTTGTCAGAAGTTAGTGCTTCTATCTCTGTACAGTGAACATAGCAGTGTTCTGTGTAGTAATCAGTTTTAAGCACCACTTAAATTCTTACAATGTAAAAATAATATCCTATAATAATAAATAAAGTTCTGAGTAGTTATGCAGTTTTAATAAGACTAAGCACAATCATCACAATGAAATTTAGAACAGTAACAACAGTATCTTAACATCAGTAGTGCTCAGCGTTGTACAGTAAACATATGAGTGCAGTGTGCTGTAATACATTTTTAGCACCACTGGCTGCATCTGCTGGAACTGCTGCAGCTGTCATGTGATTCAGCATGGTCACCACCAGGGTCAGTCCTCTCCCTTTGTGCATCTGAAAGTATTGAGTGACACAGTCAACACTTCATTAATTCCATTTTTAATTAAACATACATGATTTAATTTATTTTTTTTAATTGGAGATACCTCCCTGCCTTCGTTTTATACTGTAGTCTACATTGAAAACGTGTCCACAAACACAATGAAAAGCAACATGTTTTTTGTACTGTACCAACACCACAGCAGCAACAATGATGATACTCTGTTGTTGACAGATGCTAACATTACTGAAATAGTGGAGAGATGTTTCCGTTATCCAGATGGAGAGCTAACTAAAGTAAAACCCACCGGCAGTGTTTAAGAACACTTTTCCATGCAAATTGAACCAAATTAGGCTAAAATGGAACAGAGGTTAGCAAATTGTTGTGACAGTCTTGAAGAACCTGTAGTGTTACGTATGTTCTCACCTTAACTTGGTTGCAAAAAAAGTCAGTGACTGGTGAAGTTACACAAGTTCATTAGCAGAGCCACTTCCTTTGTCTTTTTTCCAAAATAAAAGCCTTCATGAGTTCTTAACACAGTCTAGTCATACAAGGTTTCAGCTTTGCTTCTGTTTTAACATGTAGCGTCGGTAAAGAGTTTTACACAATGATTGACATTACCACAAGTCAATGACCACTGGGGGGGCACACGGGGTGGCCAATCATGAAAGCCACCCCTGTGCCACCATGGAAGGCCCGCCTCTGATCAAACACTAAACAAAAACAACCAAATATTCAGTGCATGAATGTGAGTCATGCAGAGGTTGGAGTGCTACAGGGAGATATGTCCTGTGGTCACTGACCAGCTTTATCAGGTCTGTCCACAGACTTCATTTTCGGTGTGTGTTTGATGATTAACTAGGCAGTAGGGTGGAGCTCCTCAACGACTCGCTTGTCATGATATTGTTGTTCAGGACAATAATGAGCTGCTGTTTTATTATAGGAAGTCTATCTCCAGGATCAGGATCAGGGTGGATCCAGGTATTTTAATAGCACTACTGTATATCCCATCCCAGACCTTTGTTTGCTCTGCTAAATCTCTTAAACAACAATAATAAATGTCTGTGTGTGATTTGAGTTAAGCTGCATTGCTCTGGTCTCTATTTCCATAAAGGTGCATGAAGAACAACAGTTCTCAGACTGGAGCTGAGAAGAAAGAAGGAAAAATGATTTCTGTTTCAGAAGTCTCCCCTTTTCTTAAATGTTTGAATACATTTTTGAAGCCTTTTAAAATCTTTCAAATGAAATTTTTATCAACAATTTTTGTAGCACACCTTGGCTACACTCTGCAGTCTTCTTTTGTTTTCAAGAGTAAGAGATCTGTACCAAGTCACAAAGGAGAAAGTCAGGACAGATTCAATAAAACAACAAAACATTGGCATGAAAATTTTAAATCCATAGCTTTCTCTGTGAGAAACATGGGCTGATGAGCTTTTTCATATATAGCAATGACTTGTGAATTAAAGGTCAACTTACAGTATTCAGTATCAGTATTAGTTCTAGTGCCGAGGTACTTATACTGCTGAGCAGTCTCTACAGCCTGACCATCTATGATGACAGGAAAGAAGGCAGAGTCTTTAATTTGACACACATTAAAGTCTGTGTAAAGTCAGAATAAATGTGTGTTCTGAGTTTGTCAGACCAAAGAAGAAAGTGTTATAAACCACCCAGCCAAATTTGAATGATTAAAAATATTGACAAGTTGGTATGCTCATGGTGGCCTTAGTGTGTCATTGAGCCACCCTTCAAAGGACCGCCCACAAAATCCTAGACTGAAAACTGATGAAAAACTCCAACATGTGTTTGAATGTTGAAAACAATGTGTTTTGAAAGAAATCTTAGTCTTTAATGTGAACAAAAGATGACTTACACCACTCTGTGAATTCTTCCATTACAGGGCCATGTTCAGGGTTGCTGTCACTCAGCAGTGACACTATTTCAGAGTCATCTGCAAACTTAAAAATGTGACGCTTTGTGAATTGGCTTTGGCATATATTTGAATATAAATATATCCCCCTGAGGGGATTGAGTGGACGAAAGAAGAACGCTACATTAAATGCCATTCACTCTCAAGCATTGAGACCTGTTGGGTAAAAGGTTCATCAGGTGTGTTTAATGATTAACCAGGCAGTAGGGTGGAGCACCTCAATGACTCACTTGTCCTGGATATGGGCACTGATATTGTTGTTTAGGACAATAATGAGCTGCTGTTTTATTATAGGAAGTCTATCTCCAGGATCAGGATCAGGATCAGGGTGGATCCAGGTATTTTAATAGCACTACTGTATATAAATGATATAAAATGTTCCCATCCCAGACCTTTGTTTGCTCTGCCAAATCTCTTAAAACCATTATTTAACCAACAATACTTTCTTAGGATGGTGATGTTGGTTAGTTCAGTGGGTCTGGCCTTCCATCATATTTTGGTCCATTACAGGTTATCCCAAAAATCAAGTCCAATATTTACTACCAGTAATGATTGGTCCAATGATAAAATGGTTATGACCAGTTTTACAATGTGAAATTTTGTTGTTTTTAGTCTTTTAAAATACTCAACATAAAGCGTCTTTTGTTTTGTCTTGAATACCCAGAGAGCTCAGCGATTACATTACTATACAGAGATGTGTTGCAATATACTCAGCATGATTAATTCCCCACCTGTTGGAGAACAATGGGCTGTGTGAGATTCATGAACGCAACTGGCAGTGAACTAGCTTCAAGGCTATACTTAATAACACGCAGACAGCAGAAATAGGTGCAGTGACATGGCATTTTACCACCACGTCAGATGACCAACCACATGAGTCACATATAGCAGAGAGGAAATGCTTTCTCCCTCTCAAGGCTGACACTGTTCAGCCCCAGAGTGAGAAAACAATGAGCTGAACAACAGGTCTATATTTTCCCTCTTCCTTCTAGTCGTACGTCTTTATGAAGATATTTTTGGGTTTGTTTGTCCAGGTCAAGAAATATGCGTGTGTGTCTTCAACCCAGCAGAGTCGAGGTGAACAGAATCGATTCCTACTCAGCCTATGAAATCTGTTTTATATTGTACCATACAGATCTGTAATTTATTTTCATTCCCACTCCAGGGTCACTTGAGTAATCTAAGTTTGGAGGATTTGATGACAGAAAGCCAAAGTTACAAACTGAGGTGCGTTATTGGGAACAAACTGCTGTAATTTTTATATAGTGAAAACATAAAATGCTGAAAATACATTTTTGTTTGTAAACTGGCTAGATTTTCACATTTTCTACAGACACTATGTATATACCCCAAATATCCCATAGAGCTGGAAGAATAAACGTGTTTAGTTTGGAGGGGCTGGGTGGTGATGGGGGGTATTTTGCAGATATTTGAATTGGTGGAGGCTGACAGGAAGCGACGTCTGAAGAGATCACTTAGTTGGAAAGACAGGCTCTGAGCTGTGAATAGCTTTGTCAGGAAGTTGGCCTGTTGAGGTCAACGATGGCTTTGATTTGACCTGGTTTTGTAATAGCTGTAGCATAATAATGCATATAATACAACCATATTGGTTGTATTTGCATTGGATCCTGGCAGTAAGAAAATAGGAAACACGGATGTGTCAGCGACACTGGGCCAAGGCCAGGAACAGGAGTACATTCAAGTCAAGCTGTGGTATCCTGTGCTATCCTTTCAGTTGTGGTTTTTCAGGGCTGGGTTTGTTTAGTCAGTGCTGTCATGCAGATTTCACAAGAATAGCCCTTTGCCCCTAATGAATGACAAATTCAAGACTACAGTGAGGAGAACACGTAACAATACCCATGGTTGTCTATTATGTGTACAAGTTGTGCTTATTCTCATAATATTGTGTAGAAATAGTTAAATTGTGTTTTATAGTCCTTGTCACTTACTGTCTTTGGTTTATGTCAATTTGGTGAAATGAAGAGAAACAAGGCAATGAGATAAAGCCATAAATCATTATATCAATCATCTAACCCTGGCAGACAGGCCGGAAGACAATATGTTTTATGCTTCAGCAACAGGAGGAAATAACAGAGTGCTTAGTGTGTTTGATTCTTTGTTTGTGCCCCAGTTTTTGTGCAAGACCCAAAGACAGGGGAGATAAAAAGCTGAGAATTATCTTGTAGCTTAGATCTGAACTTGATGTTTCAATAGAAGTGAAACAAATCTAACAGTGAAAGCATGCAGACCTGCCCCCCCTCTAAAGGCTGTGATATTCATTACAGTGTTGGCTGGAACAAATACTGTAATCCTTTTTGAGCTTGAGCAGGAGTGGAGCTACAAATGTCACCTTTGACTTGAGGAAAGGTCAACATGGAAATTGCATAGATGAAACGGTCAGGAGGTCAACCACAAATCATGTTACATCCTCTGGGGATCCACAACAGAATTAAGGCAATAAACTGAAAGATTTGTTAAAGCTGTTAATTAAATGGTAAATCTCTCAAACCTCCACGGGAAAACTGTGATCTCAACGGGCTGAGATTAACCCAGACCTTAACCCTGGTGAGCTAATAATTATCACTGCATGTGTTTAAGAGGAGGAATCTTTATTTCCAGGTCTAAATGTTGGCAGATCGTCTTAATTCCTTCAAGCCAGGAACACCTCATAAAATCCTTCTCGTTGTTAATGCATGTGCAGGAAAAAGACACTGTGGAGCTTTCTCTTCTTGAAATGAGAGCTCATCATCAGCTAGAATTACAAGCTCTCTCATTAAGGGACACTTTAGTGGCCTTTCAAGAAGTGATCAACTGAACTTCACATCCTACTGCAGATTAGTGTTAAACAGATTGACTTGATTTCAGTTTTATCAGTGTTGATGGTGTTTGCGACTGCGACTGCAATGGATTGGCTGACTGACCTTCATGTCATAAAGTAATGATGGACAGTCATATCTCTTTACAACACACTGGTGCAATTATGCCAACATTACCTCAAACAGGTGGTCTGAAGCACATTGAAAACCCTAGGGTTGGGGACATGTACGGGGCGGCTGTGGCTCACAGGCTGTGGCTCACAGGCAGAGCGGGTCGTCCACTAATCAGATGATCGGCGGTTCGATCCCCCGGCTCCCCTGTCTGCATGCTGAAGTGTCCTTGGGCAAGATACTGAACCCCAAGTTGCTCCCGAAGGCTGTGCCATCGGTGTATGAATGTGTATGAATGCTTAAATCCTTAAACTGATGAGCAGTTGGCACCTTGCATGGTAGCCAATGCCATCAGTGTATGAATGTGTGTGAATGGGGTGAATGAGATATGTAGTGTAGAGCGCTTTGAGTGGTCGGAAGACTAGAAAGGAGATATATAAGTACAGTCCATTTACCATGTATGACGATATTTAGGTTTTAGTATAGGTGTGTGTGTGTGTGTGTGTGTGTGTGTGCTGATGAATGGAAGCCAAATGTTTATAATACTGTTCTGTTGTTGTGGATCTGATCTACATTTTGAGTGATCTGGAAGTTAAGTTCAGTCATTGTTTGACTGAGACTGAGGTTATTTTCTTTGAGTTCAGCACAACCACCTTTTTGGCTCTTGTTAAAGATGAGTATACATTTCACAGTGATGTCTGACAGGTCTGGGAGTAAGCAGAGGTGTTGTCATTGGAATGCTGAGGTCAAGGATGTGAGAGAGCCTCTCTGACCTCTGACCAGAACAGCCTGACTGTGTTTACTAAGCCAGAATACCATGCATTCAGGACTTAAACATGTTCAGTCAGTGTCAACTACACAAAAACACCTACTTACTCACATTACAGATTAAAGTATAGTTTATATTCCATCACTTGTGAATAAGACCCTGAGATACCTGAGCTGGAAGGCAAAGCTCTTGATTTTCTAGTCATCTCTGTTCCAACCCTCACAAGCTCTGTGTATCTAGAATGAGATTGTGGATTCAAGCGGCTAAAATTAGCTTCCTCTACCTGGTGGCCGAGCTCAGCCTGAGAGGGATGGTAAGGACCTTGGACACCTAAAGGGAGCTCGGAGTTGAGCTGCTGCTCCTTTGTGTCGAAAGGAGCCAGCTGAGGTGGTCCATGGGCGCCTTGCTAAACCTGCTGTCAATGTGACCCAACCCAGATAAGCAGAAGAGAATGGATGGATGGATAGATTACAGTTTATATACCGTTTAAAACATGTACATTGTCATATACTGTCACGGTCAATATAAATCCCTCATACTGTATAGACAGTGCATAGACATTAGGGGTGTCACGATTCTCTAAATCAAGTTCACAATTCCAATTCCACAAGTCTTGATTTGTAAAAATCAACAGTTGGTTTTACTGACAACTCTCAAATTTCCTTTTAAAAAAGATAAGCCACATGGCATCTAGTGTGATATAACTGCCTTTTCCTTTTTCAATGTACCACCGAGCACTGAGAGAATTGCAGAAAGCAAGAAATTCTTCCTTTTTTTTGCTTTTATCAACAGCAATGCAGCATGCTGTATACATTTTTCTTTTTCTTTCTCTTTCCAGCTCTACATAACATTTGTACATATTATAGCTAAGTTGTAGTGAAATAAGACAAACAAAAAGCAACATAACACTCATCCATTAAATATATTGAATTAAATATACATATTTGTTCATTCATATACATACACACATACAAATGAGGAACCAAACCCAGATCATAATTGTCTGCTTCATGGTATAATATTGCATAGAAACAGATAAATACAATACATATAAAAAGCAGTGAGGTGTTGTGTGAAGTATGTATAAAGGGGGTAGAAGAGTGACTGATAAATCTCACGGTGTTAAAAAAAACATGACAGGACTCCACCTCTTCGTAAAGATAGATTTTTGGAGCTTTAATAATTATGTGAGGTGTTCCATCTGTTAGAGGTCCCAGACCTTCTGGATCCCTGTGTTATATGTAGGGGGGGTCGGTTTCAGCCATCTAAGGTTATATACTTCAGGGCTGCCCCCCATTTGCACTGATATATGTACATAAATGTATGAGTATAAAATCATCTATATGTTTTTCCATTCAGTGTTTTATAATATTTCTAGTATTTTACAGAAACACTTGTGAATATAGACTTTTATTTATGTTATTGGTCATTGGTGCGTTTTATGCATATGTATATTTATATATGCCCCTGTTTTTTCCACATACCTGTGTACTGTTTATTCTTTACCTTTATTTTCTTGTTGTGTCTATGTATCAGTGAAAAAGAGTCAAATTCCTTCAATGTGTACATATTTGGCCAGTAAAACTGATTTTATTTTTAGATGTGGAACATTTGTTTCAGGTATGGTATAATCATGAAAGCTTAAGACTGTACCACAGTTTTACCACAAATGACATGTCTCTTTTAAGATCAAGGGTTAAGGCAAGGCCCTCGTCTAACATGTCATGCATGCTAGGATCTCTAAATGTATGTGTCTAAATGCCTGCTGTCGTCTCTTTTCTGTCTCTGCAGCGTGTCTTTTTCGCTACAATGTCTTGTCGCTGGTTTACTTCCTGTACCTGCTGCTGCTGCCATGGTTCCTGTGTCCCAACAAACACACCATCAGAGGTAAGACTGGCTCAGTCGGTGTTTGTATTTGTTTGTTTTTGTTTTTTCCTCAGACCACATGTTTGTCAAATGAAATGTCTTTCACTGTAATCACTGTAATCACTCTGCCCTGTAATCAACCTCTGGTGTTCAGGCTGGCCCGTGATCTGCTTGTGCATGTTATGTTTTGAAATACGGTGATGTTAGTAATGTTTTAAGGAGACTGGGAGTTAAAATATCATATTGCTTATGTTCTAATGCATTTTTCTTGAACCATCATAATTTTATTACCCAACTATTACCCAAAATCACATATATCATTTTCTAATTTTTTAAGAGACCACATCATGCTAATTTTCAAGTTCATACTTATATATTGTACTTATATACTTATATAGATATTTGAGTGTCTCCTATAATACGTACGTATAAAACATTCTTTCATATTCAAAAGACATGCTATTTGTCTCATCCTGGCCATTGCTGCAGCACCTCTCCACCCTCTGTATGAAATAGTCACTTTCTTTACCCAGTCTGCTCTCAGAGGTCCCAAGTGGTGTTTTTTGCTAACCTAGCTGCTAGCTGCTGGGTGCTAATGGAAGTTACACAACATTGCCAAGCAAATGAATTCCTGCAGTTTGACCATTAAACATACCATTACCTTCAGGGCATGTCATTGACAATCACTCGATGCATCCTTACTCTAAATCCACACACAATAATTGTAGATAGACACATAAACAATATAAATATAGATCACAGACTAAAAACTCAAACAGGCGTCCAGATTAATAATGTATGATTGATAAATCATGATATAAGATAAAATAGATAGATAAGAAGATTAAATGATTAGAAATGATATTCATTAATGATGTCACCTTCAGTGATGAGTCTTCACTTAAAGGGACAGATTCACATGAATTACCTGTGAGGAAGTACTATACTACTAATTATTACTACATACATACTAATTTGATATGTTGTAAACAATCTGTCTATCATAAGATATTATTACACAGCCAGCAGACTCGTAAATTAAAGCAAGAGGCACGTAAATCTGAACGCAAATGGCGTGCCACTAAACTGGCAGAATTTCATCTAGCCTGGCAAGATAATCTCAAAACATACAGGAAGGCTCTCCGTAATGCCAGAGCAGCCTATTACTCTTCTTTAATTGAGGAGAATAAGAACAACCCCAGGTTTCTCTTCAGCACTGTAGCCAGGCTAACAGAGAATCACAGCTCTACTGAATCTATTCTATCTTTAGGTCTAAGTAGCAATGACTTCATAGCTTCTTTATGAAAGATTATAACTATTGAAGATAAAATCCATCACCTCTTGCCCTCAACACGGCATTGATTGCATCTGATACAGCAAGTTTTGAAACAGCTGTAAAACCTGATATGTATTTAGACTGTTTTCCCCCATCGACCTTCATCAATAACTTTAATCATTTCGCAGCTAAGCCGTCATCCTGTCTCTAGACGCCATCCCAACCAGGTTGCTCAAGGATGTTTTACCTGTAGTTAGTAATTCGTTATGGATATGATTAATCTGTCTTTATTATCAGGATATGTACCACAGTCCTTTAAGGTAGCTGTAATTAACCTCTCTTAAAAAGCCCACTCTAGACCCAGAGGTCTTAGCCAACTACAGACCGATATCAAACCTTCCCTTTCTGTCTAAGATACTTGAGAAAGCTGGTAGCTAATCAGCTGTGTGACTTTCTCCATAACAATAGTCTATTTGAGGATTTCCAGTCAGGATTTAGAGTGCATCATAGCACAGAGACCGCATTAGTCAAAGTTACAATGACTACCTCAATGGCATCAGACAAAGGACTCATCTCTGCTTGTCCTTGAGCATTAGTGCTGCATTTGACACCATTGACCATCAAATTCTTTTACAGAGACTGGAACATCGAATTGGCATCAAAGGAACCGCCCAAGCTGGTTTAATAATCGTACTTTTTAGATCGATCTCATTTGTTCACGTCAATGATGAATCCTCCTATGCAGACCAAAGTTTGTCATGGAGTCCCACAAGGTCTGTACTTGGAACCACTTCATTCAGTTTATATATGCTTCCTTTAGGGAACATTATTAGGAATCACTCTATCAATTTTCATTGTTATGCTGACGACACCCAATTATATTTATCGATCAAGCCTGATGCAACCAATCAGTTAACTAAACTCCAAGCATGCCTTAAGGATATAAAAGTTGGATGACCTACAATTTTTGATGTTAAATTCAGACAAACTGAAGTATTGTAATTGGACCCAAACACCTCAGAAACTGTCTTTCTAGAGACTAGTTACTTTAGATGGGATCACCCTGGCCTCCAGCTCCACTGTAAAGAATCTTGGAGTTGTTTTTGATCAGATTTGTCCTTAACGTCCCATAAAACCACATTTCGAGGACTGCATTTTCCACTTACGTAACATCGCTAAAATCAGACGCATTGTCTCTCAGGCGGATGCAGAAAAACTAGTCCACGCATTGTTACTTCAAGGCTGGACTATTGTAACTCTTTGTTACAGGCTGCTCTAATAAGTCTCTTACGACTTTGCAGTTAATTCAGAATGCTGCTGCACGTGTTCTGACAGGAACCAAAGATCAGAGATCACATCTCTCCCATTTTGGCTTCCTTGCATTGGCTACCTATTAAATCTAGAATAGAATTTAAAATTCTCTCCTTACTTACAAAGCTCTTCATGGTCAAGCACCATCGTATCTAAAAGAGCTCATAATACCTTACTACCCCTAGAACACTGCGCTCTCAGACGCTGGGTTCCTTGTGGTTCCTATAGTTTCCAAAGTAGATGAGTTGGGAGCCAGAGCTTTCAGCTATCAGGCTCCTCTTCGTGGAACAAACACCATTCTGGGTTCGGAGGCAGACACGGTCAACACCTTTAAGAATAGACTTAAACTTTCCTTTTGATAAAGCCTATATTAGGGCTGGCTGGTCATCCCTTAGTTATGCTGCCATAGGATTACACTGCCGGGGGACCCCACCGAGGGTATGCCTAGCCAGGCACGGTATTGGTTGAAGATGCACACATCTCCTTACCGAAAACTCTCTCTCTCTCTCTCTCTCTCTCTCTCTCTCTCTCTCTCCTCTCTCTCTCTACTCTCTCTCTCTCTCTCTCGTCTTATCTCTCTCTCTATCTCTATCTCGATCTCTATTCTTCTCTCGCCTCTCTCTATATATATATCCTCTATATCTCTATATCTCCACTCTCTCTCTATATAAACTAATCCTCCATATCTCTCCATATCTCTCCTCTGTGGACATGTCTCATTAATGCATTGTACTAACCAAACTTCCCCGGAGTTTCTGTGTCTGTCGTCCAGCAGGTTTCGTGGATCGGGGCTGCTGCTTGTATCCTGCATGACGCCCACTACATATATTATTACTGTCATTATTCACCATATCTATACTGTAATCATTTTTATCATTCATTATAATTCATTGTTCTTTATCAGTCATTGTACAATATGTTTGTGTTGATTGTCCTGTACACGTGACATCCATTGCACGTCTGTCCGTCCTGGGAGAGGGATCCCTCCTCTGTGGCTCTTCCTGAGGTTTCTTCCACATTTTTTCCCTGTTAAAAGGTTTTTTGTGGGCAAGTTTTTCCTCACTGGAACCGAGGGTCTAAGGACAGAGGGTGTCACTCCCTGTACAGATTGTAAAGCCCTCTGAGGCAAATGTACTTTGTGACTTTGGGCTATACAAATAAAATTGATTTGATTTGACATAAAAATAAATCATGAATGTAATGAGGAATCACCTGTGTTTCACCCCACACAATGAGCTTAATAACAAATTGTTTACCAATTTAACTTTTATGAAATATTAAAATCATTCATAAAATTTCTCCTGTAGAGTCTTTAAAACCAAAACAACTTCATGTGGAGTATTTCCACCACTTCAGCCATTTTTAATTGCTCATCTACAATGAAATGTAACTGATTGTCTCAGTTAGTATTAATACATCTCCAGGCTAGGAGGACTGAAAATAGCTCATTTCCTGCTGCCTGTGTAACAGCTATCAGGGGCTGCGACGTCTACTGCACGACATACAGCCATGACAAAATACATTAAACATTATACTCCCACGAGGCAGCCAACAAAGGCTGCTTTGTTCTTTGTAGTGCAGTGGAAACACAGAGATCAAGATATGGCATGTTTAAGTACTGACATGTATCCAAGTCATGCAAGCTGTTTAATGCTCCACCACACAGTACTTATGATAAAGTTTGTCTTATTGTGTTTACTCAAATTGGACTACTGGAATATGTTTTCAGTCTCTGTTTTTTGGCCACAAACCTACAATAGGCATGTATATACAGTGTGTGCATGTGTATGCAGTGTGTATCATCATCACAGAGTCTGTGCATGAGTTAGCTCAGACAGAATAAACTACAGTAATCCAAACTTCACACAGACTCTTGCTATTTTCCCTCAGACACTTCGGCCTCATGGACATTAATGGAGTCAGAATCATTCTTCACTTCTGTTTATACATTATATTTTAATACACACAGACATTTTGCACCAAGTTTGAACCCCCAAGAGAGGAAGCTGTGTGTGTTTACATTGCTTCTTCTGTTTTACTTTTCTTTGTTAACTCTAATATATGTTAAATGGTTAATGGACTTGTATTTATTAATACTATTATTTAATACTTTTCTAAACTACTGACCACAGAAAGCGCTTTAAGAACAATGTCACATTTACTCCTTCACACACACACATACACTGAGAACTGCTCATCAGGAGCTCCATCATCCGATCCAAACTCCCCACACTGATACTAAGCTCACTCATACACTTGCTCAAGGATACTGTGACTGGGCTGGGGGATCCAGGAATCAAGCCAGCAACCTCCAATTACTAGATGACCCGCTCTACCACCTGAGCCACAGATTGTATCATCTTAACTTGTGTTAATTGACAGTTTAACCTCAAAATAGCTAAATTAATTTGACCTTAAGAGAGGCCATTGTTATATATAACATCTATTCATCTATCTGTATCTGTGATCCTCAACACTCTCTCCTTGGTGAAGATTATAAATGTGTGGCTTTGAGTTGTTTCCACTGATATTTTCCACAGAGTTGAGATGAAAATTGCTCCCTCTCAAACTGACACTGTGATCTGTAGTCTCAGTGTTTAGTAGGGCAAAAGTCATAGATCTTTTTTTTGTTTTCCAGTCCTGCTTTGTGTCTCTGATTGGCTTTTATTTTGGTGAGAGAATAGTTAAAGAGAGAGAGGGGGTGGGGGTACCCCAAAGGGAAAACCCACTGGCCTGCCAAGACTCTGACATGTGCACATGCATGTTCACACGCGCACACACACACACACACACACACACACACACACACTGCTGTGCAAACTGAGCATGGAAAAAAAACAAGTGACTAATAAGAAGCAGCTCTGTTGTGATGGAGACAGTTTAAGTCAGAGCTGTATTACTCAACAACTGGCATGTGTTCAAATATTCAGTTATACTCCTCCTTATTCTTATACATCATGTACAAGACTTTATTTGGAAGGAGAATGAGTTTTTTTTACTCTGTGATTGGTGATGTATATCATATCTCTGCAGCAACGGGTCAAAGTCTGGATTGTTGGACTATTTTTCACCAACAGTTTGAAAAGGCATCAGAATAGACTAATAGACACATTCATATAAGTTATAAGTAAAAAAAAAAAAAAGGAAAAAAAAGAGATTGATATGATATTTGCAGCTGATTCGCACATGACTGCTTCTGAAGACTCTCTGATTCAGAGTTTTAATAAGATCTAATCTGTGAAATGAGTACTATGACAAAGTCAGTGTATCTTCAAAACCATCAAGAAAGGACTTGCTGTGCGAGACTGCTGTTCACTGACTGCAGTTTAGCATTTAGAATGAAACAGTGCTTTTACATGTGTAAAGACTGAAAGCACTTTACTCAACTTAACACTATATGCACTCCCTGTGTGGTTTTTTGGTAGTCAATCCAAACAGCTGAACAAATCTAAGAGGCTTGGCATGTAGACAAAAGTATCCAAAAAAACAGGCAAAGGGTCACAGCGAAAACAGGGTCGAATTTAGTCGGATTTACAATACCCAACCCATGTAGCTGGAAACTAATGTTGGGAGGTCAGAAACGGCCAGTTGAAATGTCCAATTCCCAACCTCCAAATTACTATGACACTTCTACAGAAGCCCTAAGCCCTAAGTCATATTCATACAAGCCATTCATACATTTTATTTCCTCTATTTTTTGTGTCACATTTACATTTAGCTGTGTCATTTAGCTGATGCTTTTATCGAAAGCAACTTACAGAGAAGGGAACAATCAAGGTACAGTGTGATAAGAAAGCGTTAGTGCTGCTGTTAGTGCTGTGACAATTCTTAAAGGGATAGATTTATCATGTCCAGTCGTAGGTAGTGTTGGAGGAGGTTCTCTCTGAAGAGCTAAAGGTCTTCCTGATGTTGTAAAGTGTTGTTGTAAAGCTAAGTGGCATGACCAGGCAACTGAGGCGACATGATTGGAGAAGGTTAGTTGGTCATCAATCATAACCCCTAAGTTTCTCCAGACATAGGGAGTCAGTTTTGATGTTGATGTCGTGGTGTATAGTAGGTTTGGCTGGGAGGACCAGCAGTTCAGTTTTTGAGAGGTTCAGCCGGAAGTGATGTGCCTTCATCCATGTGGCGATGTCTCAGAGGCAATCAGAGACCCATGCAGAGATCGAGGGGTCTTTAGGAGGAAATGACAGATACAGCTGAGTGTCATCTGCATAGCAGTGATAGGAAAAGCCACGTGAGCAAATCATTATGTTAAAATAACAAATGTTATCCTGAGATAACAGAATAATTTTCTTGAGAAAACAAAACTTTGTTTTTCTTTGATAACGACATAATTAATATGAGATCTCCAGAAAACAAAATTATAGTCTAGTATATTAAATCATTGCAGGAAACATCATTCAGTTCAGCAATGTCAGAGGAGCATGAGAATGTTACAATTACAATGATTTAATATACAAGACCGCCCTTTTTTTTTCTCGAGATCTCAAATTAATTATGGCATTATGTTGGGAAAATGATCTCGTTATCTAAAGAATAGAAAATGATTCTGTTATCTCTGGATAACATTTGTTATAAAGGGGCGGCAGCGGTTCAAGTCTCACATGGACCAAACATGGAAGGTGGACTGGTAGCTGGAGGTGGTGCCAGTTCACCTCCTGGCGTGAACTGGCACCCTTCGGTACCTACAGCAAGGCTAACTCAATTTTCTTGAGTTATTTATAAAACAAACAAATGAAAACAACAAGAAAACAGAGCAAGTAAAATGTAAAAGTATGACTTGTTATATTTCTTTGTGTACACATAATTGAACTCTCAGCAGTGTAGCCTTGCATACATAAACAGGAGAGGCACATGGGGTAACAGACGACATTATACTTTTTGTTTCAAGGCACTTTTATATTTGGAAGCTCACTAACTTAATACACTTAATACTGTAGGCTGCACATACATCTGACCCCCTCCCCTGTTGACTGAAATGTACAAGAAAAGTGTGTGTGACGTGACGTTTCTTCATGAAGTCGGGGTAGATGGAAAGTAGGAACCCTAACTTTTAGTGGCGTTCCATTCTACTTTTAGAAGGTCAGAAATTTCCGAATTTTGAGTCTTCTGGAATGCAGTATAGGGTGGCCAGTATATACTGGGGAAGCTTACTGGGAAATGACGAGCAGGTGTGGAGGCAAGTGAAGAACAGATGGAGACCTGCAGATGCTCACTGTGATAAGTTTGTCTGAAACAAAAAGACTGTGTATACTTAAGTATACTTAGTATAAATAAGAGATAAAATCTGTTTGTGTAGCGTGTGTTAACCCGTCTAAATGAGATTCAAGGCCAGATGGAACACAGCACTGTGTTTCATGGCTCAGTCATTATTTAATATTGGATCACAGTGCAGAAGTGTCAGTAGGAGGGAGAGCAGCCCCGCTGCTTTGCTAAAATGCTACCCATTAACATTTTATAACATGATAGGATAACAAGACTCTATCGCTGTTTGTTTTGGAACAATTTTATTTGTCACATGTAATAAAGGATGGCATTCATGAGAATGTTTACTGAGGATGTTAGAGGGTCAGTGTCAGTGTAGTTGTTTATTTAGTTGGGATACTGACTGCAGAGCTGCACATGATCAGGAATAAAGCCACATGAGAATGAAAAAAAACCTTTTGGCTGAGGGAATCTGTATGAATGCTCGTTTTCTTCTTCTTTCATGACATTATTTGTTGTCAGTGCTGCAACCATGGTGAAGAGGAACAGTCCTGTCATGTTTTAACAGACTCAACATGCATCTGTTCATACATTTGAATTCCAAAAAATGTATATATATTTTTTGGCTTACCTTGATATCCCAACAACTAAAAAAAATGAAACGTTGACTTTAATTGAATTTATTTTGTCCACAGGTTCCACATAATTGTATTAAGTTATTTAAACTCAAAAATGTTTGATTTTAAATAACAATACAATTACATGGAACCTGTTGACAAAAAAACCCCAAAATTAAAGTCAATATTTCTTTTTTTTTTTTAGTGTAAGGGAAAGAGTACAGCTAAGTCATATTTTTTCAAGATCATTTATTTGAACATTTTTCAACATTTATCATCTTTCTGAACAGAATTTGATTGAAATCAACCTTTTACTACAAGTAAAAAAATGTTTTTATATATTTTTGTTGAGTGGATATTGACCATAAAAATCACTAGCAGCAGGAATAATCAGTGTCACTATTGTCTGTAGTGGTTACTTGTCTGGTGTTGAAGCTTGAGCAGTCCACAAACCTGCAAAGAACAAGTGACTGTAGGTAATGGATGGAGTATGGTTTACTGATGTCCCACAAGCATTGGGATGGAGGGACACTAGACAGAAGGAAAAACACTGATACACATACAGTACACTTGATTTTATATATGATATCTGATGTGAAAGAGATCAATTAAACACATTTTATTCAAGAAATTAAGAGTTCTCAGCTATCTTTACTAAAAACTAACTATGTTTTGGTATGTTTGGTGTTTGATTTGAGACGTGTCTCAGCTTATGTCGTATGTCGGCTCCATGAGGCTGTAAATTAGGACGTTTTGGTTTTAAAAAGTATTATAACTTATTATAACAACATATAATATATATTATAACAACAAGTGGTGCCACAGGTGCTACCTCCGTACTTTTCTACAGCCTGTGGTGACACCTTTGCTTCCCTCTACTTATATGACCCATTTTCATAGAGTAACAGAAACAGTCATTCTTAAAGAACTTATATGTTACCTTAGAAAAACAGTAAATCCATGCAACTAACGATTAAAGCTTCTGCAGAGATTAGTCACATCAATAGTAGTAGTTACATTAATTTATTTCAGTGGAATCTACCAAAACACGCACACACACACATGCAAACAGACAGACAGACACACACACACACACACATACACACTGGTAGCTGTGTATGAAGGTGATTTCCATCCAGAGAGGGCTGGGCTGGAAATACAAACAGTGGAAGGGGAAGCTGCACCACTGTGACCCCCCGCACACTCTGTCCTCCGGCAGCCTCAGCTTTGAGTCAACTGTAAAAATGCCTGACACAGTGTGTTTAGTCTGTGTGTGATTTATCTCCTTCACCTTAGTCACTGCTGTTTCAATCATCATTTTCCAAGCAAAAATGCCAAACATGATCCAGTTTCAGTTTTTAAGTTGTGAATATTTGCTGTGTGAGGTTAAATATATTTGGGTTTTCGACTGTGTTTACACAATGTGTGAGTTCTGAAAGGCTTTCCTCAAAGTTTATGGCACATTTGAATTGTTAAGCCCACTGTGTTTATGTCCATACCACAGCTGCCGACACAGGCTGACATGCAGCAAATGTTTCAGACTTGACGGGTACAGCTTTATTTATGAGGCTGCTGAAATCCTCTTCACTGTGTGCCTGCTGACAGCCTGTCACAGGTTTCTTCACAACTTTATCTTGATCACACTACTCATACACACCTCGCCCTATTAAACCTAACCCTACATCTCTACACCTCTGCGCTCCACCAATGTTTGGAAGTTAGAGACATGAAGAGAGGGGTTAACTTCTGACATGACATTTAGCATTCCCAGTTGGCTCCGTAATGTGTGAAGGACAGACAGGCAGCTGATGGCTGCAGTGATTCATCAACAATGAAGCCAAACGCAGGACTGACGTGTGCAGTCCATGTCACTGTTCAAATTGACTTCACTTCCTGTGGCGGCTTTACATGGTAAAGTCTGGCAGTCTGGATTTCAACCTTCAGGCCAGTGGATACCAACTCTCATGGCATCATGTCATTAATGTCAGGAGGATATGTCCATTATTAGTTTATAGTTTAAGTTGTATCTGATGCAGCTACACTAACAGTTCTTTTCTTAGTCCTCTGTGCTGTGTTAGGCTAAACACAGCCCATCTCCCTCATCTCACTTGGTGTATAGTGTTTTGTTTGTTTGTCTGTTTCCTGTAGGTTTGTTCATCCTCTATGCTTCTTGTTTCTTTGTCTTCCAGGTCACACAGGTCGGTTCATCAGAGCGGTGTTCGGTACCAGTCTACTATTTGTCCTTGCTCATATCTGCTTCCAGACAGTCCTCTATACATATCCTCCTCTCACCATCGCCATCGGGGATAACTGTTCACAATGGGACACCATAAGCAGACACATAGGACTGTCCAGGTATGGAGCTATTGTTTGATTAAGTGTAGCACTGGTTATCTGCCCCACTGTTGGGTTGGATGAGTGGAGGCTGATTAAGGCAAATGTTATTAATAAAAATATATGAGCTGGTCTATTCAGTTGATAGTCTGCTATTGGGAAAAGGGAATGTCCATACATTTCAAGTAATATAAAACATGAAGTAGATGAATCTTATTTGCCACCATTGGGGAATGACACAAATGTATTTATAGAATTAATATAACATATTCACTATGTAACATACAGAACATTAACTAAATATTAAAACATATAAATAAAATAAGTCTCAAGTATGAAGAGAAGCACTTGGATTGGCAGTGCCATTGTGTGCAGAGTAGATTATTGTAACAAATATCAGAATATCAGATTTTCAGTTGCCTCTATATGCAAGAAGTGTTTGACCTTCCTTGACCTTTTCAAATATATATATATATATATATATATGTATGTATATAAATGTGTGTGTGTGTGTGTGTGTGTGTGTCTCATAGGCTTCCCCTAGAGGATCCTTGGAGTGTGTTACGCCTTCTGTGTCCCGACCTGGGTGTATGTGTGGTTGCCTTGGTAACAGTCATCCTCTGCAGCAGATTGGTCAGGAACCGAGAAATGGTGGCTGCTGCCAACATCACATCGGTGAGTCACTGTGTGTGTGCATGTCTGTGTGTGTCTGTGTGTTTGTGTGTATGTGTGTGTGTGTGTGTGTGTGTGTGTGAGAGAGAGAGAGAGAGAGAGAGAGAGAGAGAGAGAGAGAGAGAGAGAGTCATAGCTGAAGGCAGACATGTGACTAAAGTCATTTGGTCCAAGTCTCAATCAATCAAGACATTTTTTCTTGGGCAAGTCAAATCAAGCAGCCTTACCTGCAGCATCTGGTCTTCATGAAGACACTGTGCCGGTGTCTGTCTGATCATGATATGAATCTGACCTGTTCAAATAGTATGACAGTGAATTTTAATTCATTTTCAATTTAAAATTTAATTTCTTCTCAGTCAAAGAAATATAAACTCTCTATTCTCTCTAGTGTGAAATACTGACAGCCAGCCACGCAATCAGATTATTAGCAGATTATTTCTTCATTTCTTCACAATACAAACATATTGATGGCATCATGGCGGTCTAAAGTGACTTTACTGTGCTTGGACTGCATCATAAGACACAGGCCAGCTTGTTTTTTAAGGAAAATCACCTTAATCTCCTTATGATATCTCTATTCTATGGTTTATAGAGCATAATGATGACATTGTAGATATTTCATTCATTTTATGGGTATTTTAATGACCAATTCAACAAAAACAACTGAAACCTCTTAAGTATGCCAAGTGTTCTAATAATTTTGGCCTGTATGTAATATAATAACTCAGAGCCCCCCTTCACCCCCCAGCTAACTAGTCATCCCTCTCTGACCTTTGTCCTCTGGGTCTTTTTCATACACAGTGGGAAAGTCATTTAGTAGGAGGAGTGTGAGTTTGTATGATATTCCTGGCTCAGTAATAAGAAACATTTGAGCTTTGCCACCTGTTACTGTATATCATGACTGAGTGGCTGGTCATGGCTGGTACTTCTCTATACTGTGTGTTCGCTGGGATATTAGATTACTCTGCGGGTACATGGGTGAATGTGTATTTACACTTGTTGGCAACTGCACAAATCAGAAGGAGGGGTTTCTGTGGTTGTTCTTAATCAGACCTATGTTGTGATTTTGTGAAGGAACCTGAGCCTGTGTTGCATCTTTAACACTGAAGTAAAGAAAAGTGGTACAACCGGGGCTCCTACCCTCCTCCATAAACTCAACATAACCTGCAGTATGAGCAGAGTGTGTAGGAGCAGGGAGCCTACCACACTTTACATACACTTTAGCTCAGACACACTCAACTTTCTGTAACCAATAAACAAGAATCCTGCAAAGGTGAAACTCTGATTTATATCACCTCTCAGCTATTGTTGAGTATGTATTAGTTTATATTCAAGTCAAAGTGTTACACACAGACAGGAACATAACGCAGGTATCCTGAAAAGATTGTTTGACATCAGTGTCCATAACAAAAGTTTGTCACTGCGTAACATCTGGCCTCTGTGTCTGGAGACAGCAGCTTTGTCAGTGATGTTGCTGGACGAGTTGCTGTCATAGGAAGCAGACATGAAACAGTCATGGATTTATCTGGCAATCAAATGTTTACAGAAACATCACACAATGAAGTGCATAAGAAACTTCAATCTATCAATCTATCCATTCATTCTAATGGAAAAACATATCCAAACATCATTTTGTCATAGTGAATAAGACAGTGTAGGGGTGTGTGTGTGATTTTGGGTTTTGAATAATAGAATAGAATAGAATAGAATAGAATAGAATAGATACTTTATTGATCCTTCAAGGGGAAATTCTTTTTTCACTTAAGTTTTTTACATGCATTTTCTACCCGAAATACAACCACACACTCACACACACACACATACACACAAAGGGCTCATAGACATGCAAATGTGGATAGAGATGGTGGAGATGGTGCAGCCACACAGAGCGGCACCTTGGCGTTTAGTGTTCCCTGTTTTATTTTGTAATTCTCCACTCTCCGTGTGTCTGTAACCTTACTTCCTGTCATTTTACTTGATGGTTATGGATTTTGGTCTGTTCTTCTGATTTTGACCTTTTCCTGTCTCATCAAGTTTTTTGTTCATTATCATTTGCAATGAAATCATTGTTCTGCACCACTTCTGTCTCTGTAGTCTGAGTCCTGTTCCATGTGTTCCTTGTTACCCTACTTGATACCTGACATTACAGAATGTGGAAGTAAAAAGACTGAAAGGAGAAGCTCAGATATTTTGCCTTTTTTTTTACCACTTTCCGTTTCCATAATGTTTCCATAATGTTTCCACAATGTTCTTACACATGCTTCAGAAATTCTCTTTTTTTATAACTCCCAAGCAAAAATCTTGCTCTCAACATGCTTACAGGCTTGGTTATTCCATTAGTGGAGTGCTGTAGTCCAAATAACTGAGCACTGACTTAAAGAGCTTTATTGAAGGAACTTAGCAGGGGCTGTATGCTGAAATGAGAGATCAGCTTTTAAATGAATTGATCATGGAATCAAATGTATGTGAAATGTTTGTGGCTTCTAAACATCCATCTCTCTTGGATGACAAGTTATGTTTCCAGCAGCACTCAAAGACTTTCAGAATGGCTGCTTGTCAGGCTGTACAGATCTTTGCTGTGAGGGTAAATGAGAGCTGCCTCTTCTTCTCTATTCTGTTTATATTGACCTCAAATCAAGGATCTTTGCTTATGTATGCTGATACTTAATCAGTTGATCAATCAAGTTTTTCTTTCCATCATAAGTTTGCTGTTTTGATCTGAGAGACTTCATACTGTTGGAAGATAGTTGGAGAGTTCACTATTAGTCTGAATTATTATTTTACTACCATTTTACTATTATTTTAGACTCTTATGTGTGTTTAACATGTGACAAAGCTGAAATTTTCATTTTGTCCCTTTCCCACCTTAGCTAGAAGATCCAACAGACAAAACCACAGATGATGAGAAGGAGGATGGGGAGGAGGAGGAGGAGGAGGAAGAGCCATCAGGAGATGAAGATGAAGAAGAGAGGTCATTACCCGGTGACCCTGAAGAGGAGGTTTCAACAGCAACCAGAGCCAAGCAGCTGGCTGAGCGTTTGAAGGCCACAGCCCGGAAAGTTCTGCGGGACCTGGGGAGAATCTTGGCCATCAGCCTGCTGGCGTTGGCTGGTAGGATATATGTAACAGCATTACCTACTCAGGTTTCCAAATGATTTTACAACACACAAAGAATAAGAAGAAGAAGAAGAAGAAGAAGAAGAAGAAGAAGAAGAAGAAGAAGAAGCTGAAGAAGAAGTGTGAGAACAATCCAGGCGGTGGTATCTGGTTCAAACTTGATGATCAAATTCGGATTTCAGCTCAGGCTGTTTACACTCGTCACAGAGTCTACTGACAGCCATTAATAAACACAGAAAGTCTGTCATGTGTGGCCAGTCTGTCAGGAAAGCCATTAACATTGTTGTGTGTGCTCTCATACTGGAGGAGATGTTTGTTTGATTTTCATTACCGTAGCAGCCAGCTGCTGCTGTAGCTCTCGCAGTGGCTTCATATCTTGCTGACGATGTGTCAACTATGATTATCTGATCTGATTCATACCATCGTTTCCACTGGACCTGCAAAAAAGAAACAAAGCCGGCCAGATGTAGAGACCTGAACGCAGCCTTGAACAATACAGCATATGTTACAAGAATTAAGATAACAGAACATTGTTTAAAAAGCCAAACATAAAGTTCAAATGAGTAAATCACATGCATGAATTATATAGTTAAGAACACAAATCAGTTTTCTAAAACTATCTATCTAACTCTGCGTGCCCTCATATAAATCTAAAATAATGATCAGGTGAAAAGTGTTCAAAACAATGAGTCAGGGTAAGATCCTTTGAAGGTACACCAAAAATCCAAGGGGGCAAAGTTTAATAGTCTGATTAGCTAGGATAATCTCCCACTTTGTGTTTTTAACAGAAATCTGTTCCATGACCTGCAACCAGCACAGTCATATCAGATCAGAGCACAGTCATGGTCTCAGAAAGTGATTAAAGCTCAGCGAGCTTCATATAAATGATGCACAAAGGCAGCCAGGAAAGTGAAAGGGGAACTTCCCGAAGCTTTTCCATATGAAAAGTCCTGAAGAAGCAGAGAGACACAGACAAAAAGAGTAGAGGTACCTAAAAGTCAGCAGGCAATAGATGAGACGTGATGCTGCAGTTGTAAAAGTGAAAATGTCTGTAGGCTACAGTAGCTTGTGGACTGATATTTGAGAAGGTGCACATGCAATCAACCTATGAGCATGACGAATTACTCAAAGCAGTCTTCTGACTTATAAAAATATTGAAAAATGTTGACATTGTGCATCGAGTACAGACAGTTGTCTTTGCATTTATGGGAAAGAAGTGTCATCCATTTTTTCTGAAAGCATTCTCTCCTCCTCTTTGCTCCCAGGCATCACCCTGCCATCTGCCTTCTCAGCCATCTACTTCCTGCTTTTCGTCGGTGTGTGCACGTGGTGGGCGTGCCACTTTCCCATCAGTCACCTGGGTTTCAATGCACTGTGTGTAATGGTGGGCTTCTTCACGTCTGGTCACATGGTGTGTCTGTACTTGTACCAGAGTCTGCTGGCACAGGCCGTGTTCCCCCCACACAGTCTATGGGCCAGGTAAGACTGCAGCCAACCTGAAACCAGAAACTGTTTCAATTCAAATGCTTTCATGAAACAATAAGTCACCACAAAGTAACAGATTCTTTCTAACAAACATACTCATCACCATGAATTTGAAAATAATACCATGAATTCACATAAAACAATAAAGGGCTGTATTTTCCTGTCTGCAAACTGTCCTGTGCTTTTGAGGAAACAGAGGGCCCCAGATCGCAACATTGACTCAATGTTGATACATCAACAAAACTGTCACTGAATCAATGTTGATCAACACTGAAATATAACATTTCAATTCTTCATCAGGTTTGCACCCTAAAATAATGTTATTTCAATGATGAAAAATAGATCAAGATAGACATAAAATCAATGTTAGTTCAACTTTAAATCAATCACTGTTTTATAATTAAACTTACATTGAAATAACATTAAACCAATCCCCAGATAGCAGACCAACATTGATTCAATGTTTCTCTTCTCAGCATTAAAAAGGAAAGAATTATTGACATTGATTCAGTGTCATCCAGCCTTGAAGATTCAACCTCAACAGAAACGATGACTCTGATGGAATTTCAATGTTGAATAAATGTTACCATGCTATCTGGGTTAGTGCTTGAGTGCTGTAGTTGTTTTGAGAAAGGGGCGTTGAAACACTCACACATTAGTGAAAAAAGATGCAGAGCGCAGTGAAGCCTGATCAGTATGAATGTAAAACAGGTGTATAGGTTTGCTCTGGTCTCTCTGCACATTTGTGTCCTTGACCTAGGAGGGGGTATGATACCCTATCCCCTAACCCGTGACACTATGCTGGATATTTTTAACAAAACATAAAACTTAATAGTGTAGTTTCATCTCTACTCTGTGTAGGCTTGGAGTTTGGGTACTGATTTAGTTGCATGTGCATGTGTAAGTGTTCTTGGGTAAGATACTGAACCCCAAATTGCTCCTGAAGGCTGTGCCATCGGTGTGTGAATGTGTATGAATGGTTAGCTCAACTGATGAGCAGTTGGCACCTTGCATGGCAGCTAATGCCATCAGTGTATGAATGTGTGTGAATGGGTGATCAGATGTAATGTAAAAGAGCTTTGAGTGGTCGGAAGACTAGAAAGGAGATATATAAGTACAGTCCATTTACCATTCATTTTTATGGACTGCATTGGCCCTTTAAGATTGATTTAGAAAAAGTCTTCAGGTTTCTGTAGACCTAAAAATTAAAAGATGGAAAAGTTCTTCCAGTCCGAAAATGCCTGTTTTGTGACTCAGAAGTTTCTGGTATGGCAGAAAACAGCACCCTCTACTGTGTCTGTTTAGTGTCTGAAAAGAAATTTACATATAAAACAAATGAAAATATTTTCAGTCTGCAGCACTATCACCTACATATATCTGGAATGACTCCTGCATCTTCTTTTGCTCTGTGACCTAGATATTGCTTTGTACTCCCAATGTGTTGCTTGTTGTCTTCATAGTTTAGCGGATAATTGATGATATTCCTGGGCTCATGTTCCTTCCTCTCAGAAAACCTTCAGTATCTATTCATAGTTTGCTTGCAATGTGTGGAATCTTCGTGGAAAGTTTTGAGACAAAGAGAAGAAAACAGAAAGCAAATGTGTGACTTGGAGTGGAATGTGAGGAGAGAGTGATTTCTGGGCTGGTATGTGTGGAATGACGAGCTAGCAGCTGATGCCTCACCTTATTAGCTAAACTGTAGGAAGATGAGCGAGCAGTGCAGCATTCCACCGTGACGTACGACCTCTCTCATGTCTTTCTCTCTCGTCTATCATCACCACGGTTCTTGCCAGGTCTCAGTATCATTTCACCAGCTGTTGATCAGTCAACCAAATCTGACCTTTACCTAAGGGGGATACCCAACTGTCAGCACACTATGCATGTGTGTGGGCATGTTTTTATTTCTGTCTTTAGAATAATGTGTTATTTGTGACTCACAGGAATAGGAACATCCTGACATAGTTATTTCTATGAATGATAATAAGTCTGCTGGATTTGATCCAACCGTTTTTTCATGTTTTTCTGGTTTTTGAGTATTAGGAAATTTGCAGACTGTACATATGAAGTGGTGGAAAGAGTACTATAATATTTCACTCCAGTTTAAGTTTAAATTACTTGTGCAAAATACCTGCAACCTGTTCAACGACTGGCTGCACAAACTGAACTCCTGGCTCTGGTCAACAAGACCAGGCATCTTATTGCCAACAAGGATATGATTCACAACCTGCAAACCTACATTATTTTGTATTTTGCTTTGTATTGGTCTGTTCTCGAAAGTGCATTGCTCAACTTAGATCAAATTTATATTATAGTCTTATACATATATTTTATTTGGACCATTGGCTCCATAACTGCACAACCAAGCCTGCCAATCCCAGCTTGGCTTCAGTTACAGTTACTAGTTGGTCCATGCTTTATGTTACTCTTGCCTAGCAGAAACCAATTTGCACCTTTGTTTTGTACTGTTACATAATTTATTGTTGGCTTAAATCCATACATGAGTTAGTATTAAGTTAGCTGAAGAAGTAATTCAGCAATCTATAAATAACACATCCACTCAGATGGTATTTTGAGATAATGTTAGCGAACAAATGAGCTAATGGTTCTTGCATCTCAGTGACACTGCATGTATTCTGTCACTTTGCAACTATCAACCATCCGACAAAGTTACCTGCAACCAGCAAATTTGTGACAGTCAGATGACGGAAATGCAAATATTCCAAACATCTTAGAAAATTCTTAATAGGGTTTAAACATATTTACACTATTTGTCCTGCAGTGATGTAGTATCAGATCAGCTCCAGTGTCCAATCACAAACAGATTTCACATAACGGGGTGTGTCAGTCCATTAAAGGACACCCATGAAGACTAGTGTTTGTATTCCCCTTCATGTCTTCTCAGTGGCCTCTCTTTGGTCCTCAATTCTCAGATGGAATTAAAGAAACATCCCTCAAGATGAATTGTTGCTGGGTTAAATGAGGAGTGATCAAAAAGGGAACTGGGATGTTCCCATAATCTCCCTGGGGTGTTCTGCATCTGTCAGTAATGTCCAGCTGGGTCTCCTCTCACTAGAGATACTTAAACTCTTTCACTTTGGGCAGTGACTCAAAACAAATTGAAAGGAGTGATTCATCCCACTGTTCTCCAGCAGAGTACAATGGCCTCACTCAGCTACAGCCTGTCAATGTATGAGTCAACGTACGAGTCACTGTAACACGGATACAGAGGTCATAAGGAAACGGATATTTATGAGTTGACTTATGATTTATGAAAATTAGAGAGCTCTTAGCTGAGGTTTTGATTCGACTTAATGATCATTCAGGAGGTGTAGTTTGGGGTGTGATTGAACTGGATTGCATTATACAGAGACGTGTTATTTATATAAATAGAGTGGACAAAATAATAAAAACACACAGCAGTACAATTCAACAGTACTGCAAACTGCTGTGGCTCAGGTACAGTGGATTGTCTAGTAATTAGAGGGTTGCGGGTTTGAATCCTGGCTCCCCCAGTCAAGTTGAAGCAAGATATTGAACCCCAAATTGCTATGAATGTGTGTCTATTGTGTAGTGTAAGAGCTTTCCTTCTCAGTTGACCCCGTATGTGTTTGAGCTGAGTGTTTTATGAAGACTATCAGCTCTTTATTTCAGATCCATTTTTAGATGTTTCTCTCATATATTGCTGCTCATTTCTCCTGTCAGTGTGTCACTATCTTGTTACAGGGTTGACCACAGGCCTTTTCTGGCTCTGACTTTGGACTCTGTGGTTTCTTATTAGTAAAGCATAAAACTTTGACATGTGTAATTAATAGTCGAATGAAGTATAAATTCTGTGGTTTTGAGGCCACATTTGAAGCATCACTGCTGTCAGTAGCTGGCTTTCTATTCTCTTTATGCAAAGAAGATGAAAGACAAGCCAGAGATCAACACCTGATAAAATTCAATGTCACAGTTTACATTGTTGTTCCTTCAAACTTCAAATGTTTTAAAGTCAAATGTCCATGATTTGTTGTTTTGTTATGCCAGTCAGATTTGCAATAATACGGAAGCCCTAGAGGTTATGCATTCACACATTTTATTTCCTCTGTTTTCTCGAGATTTCAAGTTATTTATGTGATTATAACAAATGTTATCCAGAGATAACAGTTTGTCTGCCAGACCGTGGTCAGATAAATAGAGAGAGATAGAGAGTCATTAATTAACTATAAACTAACTATAAACTGTAATGGAGATATGGTAACAATAATGACAGTAATAATATATGTAGTGGACGTCATGCAGGACCACAGCAGCAGCCACGATCCATGAGAACCTGCTGGACGACAGAGCACAGAAACTCCAGGGAAGAAGTTTAGTTAGTAACATGAATTAATGAGACATGAATCTGTCTGTCTGAGACATATCTAAAGTTATGAAACTGACCTGATCAGATAAACTAACAGCTATTCTAGAAATGAGTTTCAGAATATGATATATATTATTATATATACAGTCTGACAGACACTCTGCGTTTACTGGGTGAAAAAGATGGTGACTGGTCCTTAACTTAAAAACAGATAGTATATTAGGCCTGTCATGATGAACATCAGACTCCCCTTAGATTAGATTAGATTAGATTAGATTAGATTAGAATAGAGTAGATTATACTTTATTTATTCCACGATGAGGAAATTCTCTTGTTACAGCAGTGTACAATAGAGAATAAAAATAGAAATAGAAAAGGCAAAACAACAACAGTAACTTCAGCCTATACAGTACATAAGAAACCAATAAACAACAGACAAGTGTACAGATGTGCAGAAATGAGTACTAATGGTGAAAGTGTCATGATATAGATAATAATGCAGGTGTAAGTGGTATGATACCAGAGCTGCTATAAGAGGTGACCACCCACGCGGCACCATCTTGGCTTGTGACTCTCATTACTCTGGAATATAGATTAGATTTGTGGAGATGACTGATTCCACCTTTTCACACTTCCATCCACCTCATCCTTTTAATCCTTTGTTCTAAGCATTTGTTCAACATGTGATGAATTAACTGGATCTCTTTTTATTTCTTTAACCCTGTTCCTCTCTAGACTCTTTGGTCTGAAGGACATCATTATACCAGGAAACTGCTCCTCACCCTATGACCTCAACCTTAATGCCGATCATGATTGGCCAGTTTATGTGAACCCAGGAATACTGTTCCTCCTCTACATTACCATAGCAACTGTTCTCAAGACAGGATGTCATGGAACATCGAGCCAGGTATCTGCTTCCTTCTTTATTGCTACTGAAAATTTAAAAAATTGTTGCATGAAGACCTGGATATCTAAAATGGCCTGCTCTGTCCAGCTCCTCCATTTCTCACACATTTGGCCATTGGCAGAGCAAGAAGACAGAAAAGGAGTTAAAATGGAACACAGTGGAAAAACATATATGTTCTATGTGCAACCAAGCAAAAGCTTTGCCCGGTAATTTTTCCATTTAAAAAAGCTGTTGGATATGTGTTTATTCTCAGACGCCATGTTTGTGTTTAGCAGGTTGAGGATGAGCAGCAGGAGAAGAGGGAAGCGTTAAAGGAGGAGATGGTGGAGTTAAGGTCATGGAATCCACCAAGAGAAAGCTATGAAGATGACACACAGGTAAAAAATAAATATTAAAACTTATCAAGCTGCCGATTGTAGTGGGACACACTGTTACACTTGTTCTTCTCTCTTCAGTATTATTCTCCTCCTCTTGTTAGAAATGGCTGCAGTGTACAGATGTGCTTCTTAATGAAATATTCTGTACAGAACAGAGAAAGGGTCTGATACAACCTAGTTAAGTTGTATTACTCTAAATTAGGACTTCACTGTCAGACACTCACATCATGTCAAGGGCTGACTCTTTCTAACCTTTTTGTCCGTCTGTTTTCTCCTCTTTCACTGTTCTTTACCAGCACACTGCTCTGACATTTGACTTTCTAACATGCCTTGAAGCTGTTGAGAGCTCCCACAACTTCTCTCTATACATGCATATGTAAGTTAATGTCTGTATCTTCGTGTGCTCTTGTCTTTCAGCTCATGCTCCTGTCTATAGGAACAGAAAGCAGCAGAGCAGGAACTATGGCTGGAGAGAGTCAGCCAGATCTGGGTTTGAAATCAATCCTTTATTTTCTCAAACTAAAACTGTACCTGCATGAGTTTGATCTCTGATCTCTGATCAGGAATGAGGTGACAAATAAATTTAACGATGTGGAGGTCATGTAAGGTCAAAAAAATCATCATCCTATTATATCAAAACAACAAATTGTTCTGTCATTCACAAACATTTATTTAAACACAAATGATCACAATGTAAAAATGTGATTTAAATCAGCTGCATGATTTGAATGAAGCTGTTTGGTGCCACTCCTCCTCCACACTTCTCCACACTTCTCCCTAAATACCAAAGATGGGAGAAGACAAATTAATGTTCATCAAAATACCCAACAGTTGGAGCACAGCTTCCTCTGATTCACTCAAGTTAATTATTGAGGTCTAAGAACACAGTGACACCTTCCGACCTGTGCGATCACCAGGACAAGCAGAGATAGTATCGCTCCTCACATACAATGATATAAAGCTCATCACTTGTCCTGATGATCTTCTCTGTTTATTGTGCTGCACACTGAGATGATCGTTCTTTTCTGACAGGTGTTAGTGGCGCCCCCCGTGGTCAACAGAGTGAAAGTCCATTTTTCCTACTGGGAAAGGTGGTCATGCAGCAGAGCTATGTCTGTGCTCTCATAGCCATGATGGTAACTAACTAACTTTGTTATCACAGTTAACATCACATGTTGAAGGAATACAGCATTGCATCATGGATCTCACAGACTGGAATTGTTCTTTTTCTCATGTGCTGTTTCCCTGCTGTTGTTCAGGTTTGGAGCATCACGTACCACAGCTGGCTGACATTTGTGCTGCTGCTGTGGGCTTGTCTCATCTGGATCCTGCGAGCCAGGTACTGTTAACGCCTGCAGCTCTGACAGAACAAATCATTAAAGCAACATTATGGAAAAATTTGTGTTTTAGTGATTTGGTGCCCCCAGTTTCAGAGTTTAATCCCACTGTGGTAAATATGGACAGTTGTAATAATAATCAGAACAAAGACATAATCAATAAATCAAACAAATACACGTGGTATTTGTTATGATTGTATTACTTAGCTGTAGCAAAGAGCAGCTACAGTTGGCAGTTTACTTCACTGTCCATCAGAGACATCAGAGTCAGTGACATCAGAGGGAAAACCAGAGGCAAAAAACACTTTCACCAAAATCAGTGAAATAGTTGGTGCTGTGTTACATAATTCTCCCGACCCGGAGCCCAAAGTTACATAATGTGAGAACAGACGAACGAATGACAGAGACACCATTCACCTGATCACAGGTCAGTGTGTATCAACAGGATTTAAAATCTCACATCAACAAACACATCATACGTTTGAAAGTGATTTCAACAGTTCATTTCTCTGCAGGTCACATTACAGCTGATGTATTGTTTCAGGGTTTTGACCTGAATTCAGTTTTTACTGTCTCTCTTTGCAGACGGCATGCAGCCACACTATGCTCACCGTTCATCCTCCTCTATGGCCTGGCTCTGTGCTGTCTGCAGTATGTCTGGGCTATGGAGCTTCAGCCTGAACTGCCCACCACAGTGGGAACCATGAGCCTCAGACAACTGGGACTGGACAGAGCTCAGTACCCCTGTCTAAGACTGGGAGCTTTGGTAAGATGAGACTACAGATACTGGGTGACTTGTAAACTTACATATTATAACATTGTGTATGATATTAATCATGAAATATAACCCTTCATCACACTGACTTCTGGCTCTGGAACGTATCCATGAATTTGAGTGATACAAACAGATAGTAGGGCTCATCTCTCCACACAGCACCATGAGGCATGGCTCAGTCGGTACGGCCTGTTACTTGTTGACAGAATATTATGAGTTCAACTCCTGCCTGTGCCAGATTAGATACAGTATCACAGCCAAAAGCAGTACACACTTCACTCAACACCAACACTGGAGCCAAACTCCTGGACAGAGATAAACTCTCTCCTTTTCTACAGGCAGTAATCACACCATCTGATCCCACTGTTGGAGGGAGACAAAAATGTTATTCGTCTTTGAAATCAAGTCACATACTCTTTACTCTCTTTTTGTTGCATTAATCAGTTTATTTAACTAATATTTTCTCACAGATGTCCTGCAGAGAGAGTCCAGCAGTTATTTAAATCAACTAATCTGTGTTCTTGGCTCTTTACATCATCAGTACAGACAAAACTGAAATGCTAGAATCCTAGAATTAAGAAAATATGCTCAAAATGATGTTGTTTATTTGAGCAGCAGAGTGAAGACATGTCTGCAGTGAACTGAATTATTGTTCTTCATGTTTTTCTCTATTTCTCTCCAGCTTCTGTTCACTTTAACCTTCTGGCTGTTGGTGCGTCAGTCAGTGAAGGAAAACTTCAGCAGGAAAAGGAAAATGACCACGCCACTACAGGAAGTCACTACAGGAGGTCAGACATCAAAACTGAGCAGCACTAACTTCTGTTGGAACCCTGAGTCATTATGATAGAACACACACACACACACACACACACACACACAATTATGATAGAACACACACACACACACACACACACACACACACAGCATGAAGGTATAGGCTGAATTTGAATCACATAATTTGAATTTGTATTGTTCAATTTGAATCATTGCATTGAAAAATTTAATCTGAATTGTAATTTGAAATTGAATTTATTAGTTCGGAACTGAACATTTAGTTCTCACAATTCAAATTCAGTTCTCACAACTCATTTTCAATTTTCTGTGACAAACATCCAGGTACAGGCAGAGCAATCTAGTGCAGATACACAGGACACCTCTTCGGTCAATCAGCACCTACATTTCTGAGCACGTAACATAGTGGTCATTTGTTTGTCATTGTTGTATTAGACTCGATGGAAGTAACATTCCATCATGTGATTTCTGCATTAATTTGATTTAATTAATCTCTCAACATCTGTCTCAACTGGGGCAGCTGCCACTGCCAATCACACCTATAGACCCCAAATCCCAAACGTGTATATAAAGCCTGCTAGTCTACATTTCTCAGTGTATCGCAAGATCCTAATTTAAAATCCTGCACTAGGGAGGGCTTTCTACCATTGAAAATATTTGAGAAAATATGTTGTTCAATTATGCAATCATGATACACTATATAGGAAAAAGGTCACAGAAAATTATTATTTCTAAAATAAAAAATAAAAACAGATGATCAAAGCAGCAGTAGTTGCCGGTGGCAGCTGTTGAGAGATTAATTAAGAAAACATCACAAATTATTGCAGAAATCACGTATTGGAAATGCTACTGCCAGCGAGTCTAATACAACTCTGATGACCGTTTTATAAAATAAAAAATAAAAGCAAATGCCCATACAGCAGCAGTTGCCGTGGCAGGGCAGTGATAACTTTCTCAGACACCGGCAACTGCCGTGGCACACACACACACACACACACACACACACACACACACACACACACACACTGATTGGCCGGAGAGGCGTCCTGTGTATCTGTGCTCTCTGCCTCAACTACCCATATGTTTGTCACAGAAAAATGAAATTGAATTTTGAGAACTCAATTTGAATTGTGAGAACTGAATGTTCAGTTCCAGACTAATAAATTCAATTTCAAATTACAATTCAGATTCAATTTTTCAATGCAATGATTCAAATTGAACAATACAAATTCAAATTATGTGATTCAAATTCAGTTTTTTAATGCAATTATTTAAGTTAAGCAATTAAAATTAAAATATAAATTATTCAAATTCAGTTTCTGGTGGCACATATTTCGGCCCAAAGTCTTTAATCCATAGTTTAAAGGTTAGAGGGAATGTTTCCTTCCATTTGAGTTGTAGTCGCCATTTGACTCCTTTTGGAGGCTGGTTTTGACTTAGGTTTGACACGTGCAGTTTGAATGACGAGAAGATAACAGAGTTCTGGTAGGTCCCTTCTGACCATTTATTGCATGCAAATGATATTTGATCGTAACACAAAACAACAGCCACTGCAGGTCCAGCACGGTCAAGAACCTGTTGCCTCTTTCCAGCCAACCCTCGCTGGCTGCAGTACTGCTGGGTCTTATGGCCTTCTCTGCCTCTCTGGCTCCACCCTCCTTCCAGGTGCCCACCAGATGGGGCTAGACACACCCAGTCAATCACCACATACATTCACTCACATACACATGATAGGGAAAAACAAAATAATCAACAAAAACTCACATTGGCTCCTACATGCCGGTCCCTAATTGTTCTTGTAGAGGCAAAACAATTACTTAAATCAAAAGGTAAGGAGCCATTTCTATATACGAGTTAACATAATTAAATCATTTGATTCTTCTATCAAACCTAATAGTACACTTATCTTTTGTTCTTTAAGTGTCCTTTACGGCAGAATCTTCACCCTCCAAAATCAGGCAGACCTTGGTCACAGGCCTCTCCAGGACACTTGTTTTTGTACGCACCTTTATCACACGGACATGGTCCTTGGCATCAGAACTGGCCTCTATGATTCGACCCAGTAGCCAGGAGCCATGAGGGGCAGTGTGATCTGCCACAAGGACGATGTCCCCGGGAACAAAGTTTCTTTTGGTCCGTGTCCATTTCTGCCGCTCTTGCAGGAGAGGGAGATATTCGAGCAGCCACCTTTTCCAAAATAACTCCGCTATGTACTGGACCTGTCTCCAGCGTTTTCTGTGGTACAGATCAGTTTTTGAAAAGTCTCCAGGGGGCAGAAGTGGTTTAGATCTGAGCAGAAGTATATGATTTGGAGTAAGGGCTTCTAGATCTTGAGGATCATCAGATACCTTTGTAATAGGCCGGCTGTTCAGAATTGCCTCAACTTCACAGAAAACAGTGGTCAGGCCTTCTTCGTCTAATGTTTGCTGCTGTAAGACTGCAAGTAAGACATGCCTCACCATTCTGATGAGGCGCTCCCAGAACCCACCATGGTGAGAGGCAGTGGGAGGATTGAAGCTCCACTGAACTCCTTCTTTCATCAGAGTTTGGTGGATCTTTCTTTGGTCTAAAGTTCTGAGTGCTTTTCTCAATTCTCTCTCTGCACCTACAAGGTTAGTGCCATTGTCTGATCTTATGTGCTGTGCCTGACCACTTCGACAAAGAAATCTTCTTATGGCATTGATGCATGATTCTGTGGTTAAAGAACAGGCCATTTCCAGATGCACCGCTTGGCTGGTCATGCAGGTAAAGATGACACCATACCTTTTTAGTGTGGTTCTTCCCCGCTGCACCTCAAAAGGGCCGAAGTAGTCAAGACCAACGTTTGAGAATGGTGGTAAATATGCAGCAAGTCTTTCACTCGGCAGGTCAGCCATCTTTTGTTCACCGGGCCTAGCTCTGTTCTTCCTGCAGGTCACACAGTGAGAGAGAATCTTTCGTGCAGCAGAGTTACAATTCGTAATCCAGTATGATTTTCGTACCTGGGATAACATATGATTCCTTCCTCCATGTCCAGTTTTAATATGGATGTGGCGCAGGATCAGAGTGGACACGTGGTGGTCTTTGGACAGAATGGCAGGGTGTTTCCTTTCCTCTGGCATCGCCGTTCTTCTCAAGCGCCCACCCACTCTGAGGATGCCATCATCCAACACTGGATCCAGCCTGTAGATGCTGCTTCCTTTTTTCACACTGGATGCTCCCTCCTGGAGCATCCTGATCTCTTGTGGGAAACTTTGTTTCTGTACATAGGTAAGTATTACATTCTCTGCATTTTTTAGATCGCCAACTGTTATTGATCTTTTCATGTTATCTTTGACCAACCGTGTATACATTCTGGTTGCAATATGTTTCTTGTTGTGTTCTTCTGAGTGCTTTCCATCTTTTACCTTGTGTTTTAATGCATCCTTCACTTTCAGGATCCATGCCACAGCTACTCTCAACCTCAGCCAGTCTGAAAAGTGATTGAGTAACCTGTCTGTGGGCCTTTCCTCACAGGTCCGCACAATTGAGTTCACTGTTATGGACTTTCTGACCTCTGGGTCGGCACAAAGTTGAATACTGCTTACTGGTTCATTCGGCCAGTCTTCTTCTGATGACCAGAGAAACTCTGGTCCATTGATCCATCTGGGATTTTTCATGAACCTTTCTGCACTCAAACCTCTAGAGCAGTCATCGGCGGGGTTTAGCTTTGTGCCCACATGTCTCCACTGGGACACTTGTGTGGCTTCTCTAATTCTAGATGTCCTATTAGCAACATAGGTGTGGAAGCGAGAGTGGTCATTTGCGATGTATTTTATGACGGAGGTACTGTCAGACCAAAACACAGATTTGTCTGTTGGTGGTGGAATTTCGGCTTTGAGCATTCTGTCCATTTTGACTGATAAAGCTGCTGCAGCTAACTCCAGTCTTGGGATGGTTTGCCACTTTAATGGAGCTACTCTTGCCTTGCCTATCAGGAATGCTATATGGACCTTTCCTTCTTTATTTGTCATTCTGAGGTAGCTGGCTGTTCCATAGCCTAGCTCACTAGCATCAGAGAAGTGGTGTATCTGGCTGTGCACTAACTCACCAAAATCTTTCGGCTTGAAACAGCGGGGAACTTCAAAGTCTGCAAGCTGTGATAGACTACTGGTCCACTTTGTCCACTGCTCTACTAGCATGTGAGGAATGGTTCTATCCCATCCAAAGTTCTGCCGGCACAGTTCCTGCAACAACAGTTTGGCAGGCAAGATAAGTGGACATAGATAGCCTATAGGATCATATATAGAGCTTACCACAGATAGGATGCCCCTTCTGGTATGTGCATGGTCGCTAATGATGATGTTGAACTTGAAAGCGTCACGTTGTAAATGGTAAATGGTAAATGGACTGTACTTATATAGCGCCTTTCTAGTCTTCCGACCACTCAAAGCGCTCTACACTACATATCTCATTCACCCCATTCACACACATTCATACACTGATGGCATTGGCTACCATGCAAGGTGCCAACTGCTCATCAGTTTCTGGAACTAACCATTCATACACATTCCCACACCGATGGCACAGCCTTCGGGAGCAATTTGGGGTTCAGTGTCTTGCCCAAGGACACTTCGACATGCAGACCGCAGGAGCCGGGGATCGAACCGCCGATCATCTGATTGGTGGACGACCCGCTCTGCCTGTGAGCCACAGCCGCCCCCACACACTACACACCACTGAAGTCCTAGGGCTCGTTCCATGGGCAATTGATCTTTGCTTAAGTCCAAATCCTTTACCTCCTTAGCTCTGTCTTCTGGTGGGACAGCAGCAAGGACAGCTCTGCTGTTGCTTATCCACTTTGACAAATGGAATCCTCCTTTATGGCAGACTGTGGTGAGGTTTGAGATCAGCTTCACTGCTTCCTGTTCTGTGGGCACAGATTTTAAACAGTCATCAACGTAAAAGTTTTCCATGATTGTGCTTGTTACCTCAGGAGGAAAGCTGTTTGCGTTGTCTTGTGCAGTCTTTCTGAGTGCAAAGTTAGCAATGCTGGGTGAAGAGACAGCTCCAAATAAGTGAACAGTCATCCGAAATTCCTCAGGTGCATTATCTATGTTTCCCTGTGGCCACCATAAAAATCGCAGGAAGTCTGTATCACTTTCCATTACCTTGACCTGATGGAACATGGCCTGTATATCTGCCATCATTGCTACTGGTTCCTGTCGAAAGCGTGTCAGCACTCCTATCAGTGTGTTCGTCAGACTGGGGCCTTGGAGTAGTTCAGAGTTGAGGGACGTTCCCTGGAATGATGCACCACAATCAAAAACGACCCTAATTGTTTTCTTTTTTGGGTGATACACCCCATGATGAGGTATATACCAAACTTTGCCATCAGTTCTTTTCACTTGTGCTGGGGGAACAATTTCAGCGTAACCTTTGTGAATGGCATCGCCAAGGAACTCTGCGTACTCCCTTTGATAGTTTGGATTTCTTTTGAACTTTCTTTTCAGACTCAAAAGGCGTTGCTCTGCAATCACATGATTGTTAGGCATTATGATGTTGTCCATTTTAAAAGGTAAATTTATGCAATAATGACCGGCCTTGACCATAACAGATTTATTAGCAATGTTCAGGAACCTTTTGTCCTCCACTGACATCTCCTTTTTTTCATCATAGACCTTCTCATTGAAATCAGTGTTGTACTGACTTACCAGAAGTTCTTGCAGGTCAACCAAGGAAATCCTATTGGCAGTCACTGTGGCCTTGTCCACACCTTTACCGCTGCTTCTTCCTAGTGGGCCATTAATCACCCATCCTATCAGGGTTCTTATAGCGTAGGGCCCCCTTCCTTGTGAGTTGATTACCTGCCAGGGTTCCATCACATTTGCTGCATTCATGCCAATGAGCAGGTCAATATCAGAGTCTATCTGTGGTAACTGAAGGTCACTGAGGTAGGACCATTCTTTTAAGTCCTCCTTTGTGGGGATGTTGTCCTTTGTTACCGGCATGGACTTTTGAGTGTAGACTTCAGGTAAGGGAATGAAGTTGTTACCTTTAAGTTCACTCACCTCTAGCCCTGTTAACAATGTACTCCTGATAGGTCCGTCCTGTGACATTGTTCTCAGCAACACATTTGTTGGTTTTCCTGCTAAGCCCAATGTATGAGCCAGCCTTTCCGTGCAGAATGTTGCTGAACTGCCTGGATCGAGAAGAGCATAAGTATTAATGACTTTGCTGCCCTTAACGGACTTCACTTGAATAGGTAAAATTGACAATGCACAGTTAGAGTTACCGGCCCCATTATGCCCACAAACATTGGATGATACCTCCTTGATGCGTGGTGACCCTGCCAACTTGGAGTCTTCATTTTTAACTTGAAAGTTGATGTGAAGCACACTGGGATGCGTTCGATTGCAGATTTTGCATGACAGCCGTCCTTTGCAGTCTTTGCTTATGTGTCCTTTACATAAACAACCGAAGCAGAGACCCTTTTCCTTTAAAAGGTTCAACTTTTCTCTGTGTGATTTTCTCTGGAAGTCACAGCACTGATTGAGGCCGTGGGCACCTTCACAGTTGAGACATGGGGAATTGACATCACTGTTCAAGTTTGAAGTCACTGGGGTACCTAGTGTTGACACATTAGTTGCATAATTAAGCTTGGGCCTAAAAATGGACTTGCTTGTATTGGGCCGCTTATTTCTACTTGCAACCGTCTCCTGTATATCACCAAATATTGGGTTAGACCATATCTTTGCCTGTCTCTCAATGAACTGTACAATATCTGCAAATGTTATCTTGTTGCCCTCCAGTATCTCCTGAGCTTTAGTCCGCCATTTGTCCCGCAACTTAAAGGGTAATTTCATGACAATGGCTTTTAAGGTTGAGGCAACATTTAGTTCGTTCATGTAGTCCATCTTTGACATGGCATTACAACATCCTTTCAGAAACAGGACATACTCGTTCAAGGCCTTTGAATCTTCAGGCTTTATAGCAGGCCAGCTAAGAGCCTTTTCAATGTAAGCAGTGGAGAGTTTATACTCATTGCCATAATGTTCATGCAACAAGCGCTTGGCTCTGAGGTAACCCTGCTCTCCATCCATATGCTGGCAGCTTCTTACTAGGTCTCTGGCTTGGCCCTTTGTATATTGTTCAAGGTAAAACAATCTGTCCTGTCCATTGTCTGTCTTCATCTCGATATTGTGTTCAAATGAAGCTATAAAGGATCTAAACTGTAAAAGGTCACCATCAAAGATAGTGACACCTTTAGGTGGCAATGTAGATAATTGTTGCTGTTTAAGAAGCATAGATGTAATTTCATTTTGTCTATTCAAAATTGCAAGTAGATTATTAGAAGCTACATGTCCCTGCAATAACCTGTGCTGCTCTTGTTCCTGCTCTGACAACATAGAATCTACCATTGCTGCTCGTGAATCTGCAATGACATTGCTGGGTGCTAACTGTCTGTATTCTGTACTGAGCTCAGTTCTGTCAGAATGCCCCAAAGGTTTCTCAAGACCAGGTTTTAACATAGCTTTACCTCCCAGTATTGCATGCTCACCCGGCAGAGACTGTGTAGGCTGTGCTCTTTGTGCTTCCTCTTGAGCTTCTGGAAGCAGCCAATGACCTGTGTGGTCACCCTGCAGACCTCCATGGCTCCTGGGTACCTGAAACGGAGGTATAGATATGTGGTGCGCCATGTCCTTGGGACGGACAACTCTTTCCTCAGGTAAGTGAGCCACTGGCTGCAGCGTATCCATGTCTGCGATCTCCAATCTTCTCTCCTCAAAATATGCTTCCATGCCATCAGCTGGGGTAGAAGCCACCTGCTCCTCAGCACCAGTCAACACTGCGAGTTTGGCATTCACAGCTGACAACTCAGCTTCAAAGTCTAAAGTCTCTTTCTGTCTTCGTATTTCTTCTTTTTCCTTAGCTAGACGCCCCTCCTTCTCTTCTAGACCATGTCTTTCTTTTATAAAAGCAGCTTTGGCTAAAAGTGCTGCCTTCTCGGCCTGTGCCACCAAACAAGCTGAATCTGAGCTTGCCATTGAGCCTTTAGAGCTCCGACTTACTGAGGAAACGCTGTCTTTAGGGCCTATTTCATCCTCTCTCTCAGGTGGAGGTGGAACAGTACAGGATTGACTCCACTCGTGAGATTTAGTCTTAAACTCATCAATAATAATTCTCTTAGGTTCTGTGTCCTCTACACGTTCATCCTCTATCAAAAGCTCTTGGTATTGTTTGTGCAGTCCTTTAAACTCCTCTTCCATTTCTGTATATTTCTGTAAATTTTCCTTTACAACCTCCAGATTTGCTGTATCAGACATAAGTTCAGTTATTTTATTCATTTTGCGAGTCATAGAAGCAATCTTATTCCTTCTGACATTTCTTGCTTCCTTTTTCTTCTTTTCTAACTTAAACCTTTCCTCTTTCCTTACAGAGTCAACAGATAACAGAACAGACAAATCAGTGGCACTGGCCTCCATATTGGAAACTAAAGCCTTTTGTTTAGCTTTACAAACTTTTGCTGCTTTTCTTTCAAAAAAATACAACTCGATATTCTTCAAGTCAATTTAGTCCTGAAACGTTTAACAGGACTCCATTCAAAATGTCAGAATAAACATACCGATTGGTCAGATTTGACTTAGATTCACTCTGGGCCTTCCAATAACAGAGTGGTACCTGCATGTTCCTCTTTGTTCCATCATCCTTTTCCATCCAAGGTCCCTTTTTATTCCTGTTCATCCATCCAAGGCAGGTTCTTGACTTATGTAGTCGCCATTTGACTCCTTTTGGAGGCTGGTTTTGACTTAGGTTTGACACGTGCAGTTTGAATGACGAGAAGATAACAGAGTTCTGGTAGGTCCCTTCTGACCATTTATTGCATGCAAATGATATTTGATCATAACACAAAACAACAGCCACTGCAGGTCCAGCACGGTCAAGAACCTGTTGCCTCTTTCCAGCCAACCCTCGCTGGCTGCAGTACTGCTGGGTCTTATGGCCTTCTCTGCCTCTCTGGCTCCACCCTCCTTCCAGGTGCCTACCAGATGGGGCTAGACACACCCAGTCAATCACCACATACATTCACTCACATACACATGATAGGGAAAAACAAAATAATCAACAAAAACTCACATTGGCTCCTACATGAGTCATCTCAATAAGAGATGCAAAAGCTATCGTATATTTGACCCAGTCACTGTGAAATCAAATCCTGCAGCAAAACATCAACCCTTTAAATTTGATAAAACTTTACCACCAGATTCAATTGTCAGCTTCATGCACAAACTTTCTACACACACACACACACACACACTCACTCTCTTCCGTCTCTTGCCAGAAGAGGGGGCTGGTAATGAATCGGTGCTGAAGGTTCTGGGAGGCATGGTGATGAGCTGTTATGCCAAGTATTGGATCTATGTATGCGGAGGGATGTTCATCATGGTCTCCTTTGCTGGAAAACTTGTTGGATACAAGATAATCTACATGCTGCTGTTCCTGATCTGCCTCTGTCTCTATCAGGTAGGAGCAGGTTAAACCAGACCTGACCAGAAAGACTTACGTTGACCGATGATGATCTGATCATGACTGCTGGAGTTATTTGCACATATATATTTCAAATTTAGTGTTAATTATACAAAGTTATTGTAATGAATGACTTGTTCATATTTCCCAGGTGTACTATTCTCTGTGGAGGCGTCTGTTAAAGCTCTTCTGGTGGCTCGTTGTGGCCTACACCATGTTGGTGCTGATCTCCATCTACACTTACCAGTTTGAAGACTTCCCTGGATACTGGAGAAACTTCACTGGCTTCACAGAGGAACAGTACGTTCTTTTATGAAATCTTACGATTGTCTCATGTTTTCCTCAACGGCGCTGATCAGGGCAAAAATATCTAAAAATATGATAATAAAGGTGCAATTGTGCCCCTTCCTCTCTGTCTCCTCAGGCTGGCAGCCATTGGTCTGGAGACGTTTGCTCTGTCCGAACTCTTCACCAGTATTCTGATCCCTGGATTCTTCCTGCTGGCCTGTATTCTGCAGCTACACTACTTCCACAAACCCTTCATGAGGATCACTGACCTGGAGCATGTTACACCGATACATAAGTAACACACCCTGCACACTCCTTTCACTCTACAGCTGTATCTGTCACAACAAAGCCCCCCAAAAATGCCTATTAAATGATCTATTAAAAAAAACATACAAAAAAGATAAAATGGCATATAATAAAGAGATACATGAAAATGATATATACCATTGAGACACAGGACTTTCCTCTCAACAATGAAGAGAAAATTGCAGAGATGTCAAAGAGATTAGTCAGTCAGTCAGTCAGTCAGTGGAAAGTATTTTTTGGAACGCTCTTGATTATCCATGAAACATACGTCTTTTTTTTCTGGAATGTTGTCACCATATCTCTACTTATATTACAGATTCATATTTAGATTCAAACCTGCTTGTATTGTGTATTCCTGAGGGATTCTATATTTTTCTGTCACCAGGAAGAAGAACGTGGAGAGGGCCAAGCCGACTGACTCTGGTAATGTGGGGGGGAACTTTGAAGAGGAAGACCTGGTGACTAACACGGATGAAGAATCTGAAGACGAAGGTAAGGTTGTTTATAATTGCAAACTTCTTCCTGACACCATTCTGATCTATACATGGTAATAGATAGCAGTGCTTCTCAGTTAGATGTCTGTTCATACATAATAATTATACTTTAAGTTTTGTACTAAAGTCACAAAACTTTAATATGAATACACATTTTGACTCTGTGGCCACCTGACTGCATGCCTGGTTAACAAAATGTGTTTCTGTGGACATTTTGTTGACCAGGCGTGCATTCAGGTGGCCGCAGACTTTATAAAGTCTAATTATTACGTATGAACAGACATCTAACTGAGAAGCACCGCTACCTATTACCTCGTTGTGTAGGTCAATGCCACACCTCATTCAATGGTTAATATTTTACACTTCTACCGCAAACATACTTCTGTTTCAGCTCAGTGTTAGAGGCCTGCCCTCTCTCTTGTTGGCCTCCACAAGCTGGAGTTTTACATGTCATGTAACAAAAAGAAGAATGAAACAGTATCACGTTATAACATTAAAAGTTCATTGGTCTAACAAGATATACCATGTTATTATGATGTAATAATGTGGAAATATCATGTTCTAACATGACACTGACACTGTATGAGGGTTTTCTTCTGACTTTTTGTTTTTGTTTTTATGTCAGTACACTCAATATTCAAAAAACTCCTGTCTATCATCCTCTCACTCTCTTTGTTAATCCGTCCTCTCTCCTCCCTTGCTCAGTGGAGTTGATGCCCAGTAAGTGGGGACTCGTGATGGACAGGTTACTGGTTCTGTCCAGGAGGTTCTCTGACACTCTCACCAAAGTTCAAGTGTTTCTCTGGAGGCTTCTCGAGCTCCATATCCTCAAGATGGTGGCCTTCTTCTCTGTCTGGGTCGCACTTCAAGAGGTAAAGACAGAGAGAATGGGTGTTGTCTGTGTGTGTTTGTGAGAGAGAGAGGAATGAAAAAAAGAAAGAATTAATGAAACACAGCAGCAAATCAGATTCCTCCAGTTATCATCACGATCATCATTATTGTTTGTGTCTTCTGCATTAGTAATATCCCAATCAATTATACTCCATCTTAAAGGTGATGTATTGATCATCTATTTTCCTCCTTCTGTCTATATAAGTGGCTAGCACTCCGGCCGGCCCCCCTACTGTTTGATTGGCCAATGCCAGGTGGTGTCAACCAGTAGTTCAGCATGGTTAACTTCAGATAGCAGAGATCTGCTTCATACCACTAACTGCTTCCCCACTGTCATCTTCCCTTTATTGAGTTATCTGGCGAATAATTCCTTTAGCACGTCAATCGGAGAGATGAATGACCTGCACATGTACTGGATGATACTTGGCTAAAGCTCTTGAACAGGGGAACATTATGACCTAAATGTTGTTCTGTTTCTGTCCATAGCCGTCTGTGATGAACCTGGTCCTGGTGGTGTTGTGGTCTCTGGCGATGCCCTACGGTCGCTTTAGGCCCATGGCTTCCTGCCTGTCTACAGTGTGGGTGTGTGTCATCATTGTGTGTAAGATGCTGTACCAGCTCAGTGTTGTAAACCCTGTGGAGTACTCCAGAAACTGCAGCCTGGTAAGACACATACACACATACACACACACACACACACTGCGTCAAGAGTCTCTGTTACAGAGGTATTAATGTTATATTTCATCATAAATACCATCAAACACAGGGTTCCTGGTTAGTCTGCCCTCTGCAACTCAATGTAGGTGTACTGATACACAATGTAAAATTATCTGCAGCTTTGTTTTTTTTAAATGTGTCATCAAATTCTATATACTTTGTTGGCTCATTAACACTTTAACACAGTGAAACTCAACTAATTTTATGGTAGAAAACTGCCTGCCCTAAAGTATGACATAATTTTCCTGTAAACAATAAAACACAGTCATATTTTAAAACCTTTATTTATATGGCACTTTAAGGGAATTTATACAGAATAAAGTAGTATTTTATATGTGTGACTGTTATTATAGAGTAAAACACTGTCCTTTAGTTTAGTTTTTTTTTTTTTTACAGTTGGCACATGGGCCAAAGAGGTGTCACAATAAAAATAAATGTGTTCACTTGGTGTTTTATTTAGAAAAGTGGGCAGTCATTCAGACATGATATGTCAAGAGCTCAGTGGAACAGGAGTATTAGTGCATCTGTGTCTCACGTACACACCACATCAGAGACAAAATCTTTATTACAACAATCATTTGGCACTTTTGTGCTGAGTTTCAACAAGGCCTTAGTCACTCCTGTGGTGAAACTAATAGCTGTTAAACACACACACATGCCAGCCGAGGTATCTGACCATTCTGTCTCTGCAATTAAAGTTGTTTACAAGGCAACAGGCGGAGTTTTCCATTCTCATGCTGAACCAGTTTTAGTCTCTACAGCCTTTCAAATAGAAACATTTCACCTAAAAATGGAAATTGTCATATTCTCTTCAATGAGAAATTGAGGAGATGAGTAAAATTAAAGTTATTTTTTTCTCTGTCTGAAAGTTTGCATTATGAAGCAGTCTAGCTGTACAGAAGAGTGGGGTCCTGCAAAATGTTATGTACTGTATGTGGATTATCCATATATGTTTGATCAACAGTAGTAGATCAGGTCAGTATCACAGTCCAGATGGAAAGGTTCTAGACAATCCAAAGCTTCTTTTCACATTGCTTTCCGAAAAAGAAAAACCTTAAAGAGTTTATCTTCTCTTCTAAAATAGCTGGACACTGTAGTTTTTAACTAATGCTACGTAAATGGGAGGAAATTACCTTTTGAGTGAGTATTCAGGGCAACAGAATGGTGTGTGTGGAACTGAGTTTTAGGATACATTCATTCAGTTTGTCTTATATGAAAGAATTGTGCTTTAGGAATAGTTTGGATTAATGTCAGGCAGATTTGGTGGAAGCCACAAATAAGGACTCTGACCCATCTAGACTTTGAGTAGACTGAAAATGGATCTTTCTTCAGTTGAACACACACATTATTGTCTCTATGTCTTGTGTATGTCATCTGAACTTTCCACGACTACATTAGAAAATGTTATGGTTGAATATTACATGAGACAGTAAGGATACAAACTTTCATTAGCAGTATATTTCCTTACAGGAAAACCACATGAATGTGCAAAATCACATGTCAAATTTAACATGGGAAAACATGTTAAATTATTGAAACATTTTTGTGGTGTATTGTGTGAATCCCATGTGAATGTCATCACAATAATATGTGGAAACATTTCCACATGTGCTCTATGTGGTACCACATTTTACAACAATCGGTACCATGATTTACACACTTTCCTGTTGCAACATGTGGTAGCTGCTTTCCTGCATGTGGCCACATGTGAAGTTCATATGAACTAGATGTGTAAGATAAAAAAACAGCAGCAATAAATAAAGTAAAGAGAACTTAGGTGGCACTGTGTCTTCATCTGGACTCTGACACTTTTCATGCAGAGCAGGTCTAGACCGTACTCTTTATAATAATCTATTCATGAGTAACTTGACTTGACATGAGAGGAATGTGCTCCAGTGGGAGCTGGTGTCATAAGGTATTGATCCCACTCATGAATTTGCTTCTTTCCTCTTTCCCTCACAGCCTCTTATAAATAAAACCAACCTGTTACCAGAGGAGATGTTGAACTCCTCTCTGTATGCGGAGCCGGTGGACCCAGCCAAATGGGTTGGCATCAGGAAAGATGCCACCGTACTGGGATACAGCAAGGTATGTTCATGTGTATGATGATACTACTAGAAATAAATAAGTAAAGATTTTATTTTGGAATTTTAAATGACTCTGTATTCAGTGTATCTACTCAGAGCTGCTCAAAGGGAACTCATGTCCTGGATGTTTTTTTTGCAGGATCATTTATTAGTGCTGATGTTGTTGGTGTTTGAGGCAACGGTGTATCGTCACCAGGCTCACCACTACCGTCAGCTCCAACGATCTCCGCCCACCATCCCCGCTCTGTTTCCCGCTGCGACCAGGGACACTCTGAACCAGGGCCTCATACCCTGCCTCAAGTACCTGCTCAACTACACCTTCTACAAGTTTGGATTAGAGGTAGCTTTGTTTTTTTCTGAACTGAGGCTGTTTGGACCAGAAAATGATCAATGATCAAGATTTAACAAGAGGGTTTCCATTGCAATCATTTTTAGATGTTATTCAAAAGACAATGACATGTGAGAAAGAAAGAAAGAAAGAAAGAAAGAAAGAAAGATAATCACATATCTCCTGTCTCTCTTTTTGAAAAAAAGATTTGCTTCCTGATGACAGTGAATGTGATTGGCCAGCGGATGAACTTCTTGGTGATAATCCATGGCTGTTGGTTGGTAGCCATCTTAGTGAGGCGGCGGCGGGCAGCTATTGCTAAAATCTGGCCCAGATATTGTCTCTTTCTGTCCATCTTCATGATCTACCAGTACCTGCTGTGTGTGGGCATACCACCTGTTCTCTGCAAAGGTGAGTCCTCATATGAAGTTCAGTGCAGCTAATTGACAAAATAAATTATGACTGCAGTGGAGCATTGTCCATTTTTCAGTTTGTATTATAATATCCATCCATCTAATGTACAGTATATGTATTGACAGTCTAATGGGTATCTGGTCCAGTCCTGTCCTCTGTGTTCATCTCACTAGCTTTTGGTCATTTCCACAAAGAGGCTGTTTCTCATCTGTATTTCTGAAAAGCTAAATACAAAGCTAAAACTTCAGTGTGTAACATTTACTGAGTGAAAAGGAAGTGGCATCACATGGTGATGTCATTAAGACAACCACAACATGTCTTTAGTTCTCATCCTTAATGAAACAGATTTGCTCTCAGGGCCTCCTGCAGCAGATTTTGGCCAACTTTTGCTGAATACATTACTGAACATCTACACACTTTTCTATTAAATCCTCTGTGAGAAAATGAATTGGCTATCCAAGAGGACGGTGTGAAAAGAAGCAGGAGAACACTGTGATCATTTCTGAGGCCAGAGTTTTTCACCTTTGACACATCAGTCTGTTAATCTCACTTAGTATTGAACTCACATTCAAAGTGTGGGTATGGTTTCTGTGGTTTCAGGTCACAAAGAGTGTATTTTTACAAGAAAAAGAGGACTGTTCAGTAAAATGAATGAATCTACTTCTACCTGCATTTCGTGTGTGTCTGTTGTCCTGTAGATTACCCATGGCGGTGGAAGACTCCAGTGTTGATGAACTCCGCTCTCATTAAATGGATCTATCTGCCTGACTTCTACACTGTGCCTAACTCCAAAAACCTCATAGGTCAGTTTGTGTGCATATACTTATAAAAATACAAAGTAGAAGTGATTGAATTTCTTTTGTACTTTCATCTTTATTTTTTTAAAATTTAATTTAATTTTAATTTTAATTTTTTGGCCTTTTTAAGCTTTATTGGATAGAGACAGCTGAAGAGTGACAGGAATGTGTGGAGAGAGACAGGGGCGTCACAGCGCTTTAAAAAGTGGGGGTGTTCTAGGGGTGGCACATGAGCGAAATTATCTGCATTGATTATCGGGAAAATTAACCATATATATGTATAACTAGAAATAATTAAAATGCTCTGACCACTCAATCAACTTTGGCAAGTTATGGCTAACAGCTGAAGGCCTGTTGCCAGCCTGGCAACAAAAAGTGGAAGAAACATTTACTTTCTACTTGCTTACTGGCTATCACTGGTGATGGTAGTTTGGAAGCAGGATTTGAGTCTTCAATTTTCTGTCAAAGAACTCCCCAACATCTAACTCAATCTTTATTTATATAGCACAACACAATACAAATAAAGAATGCAATACAAAGTGCTTCACAAACTAAAAAACATCTGACAGACAGCACATAAATAATGTTAGCTTGATGTTTCCCTCCTCTCACTACAACTCCACTTACTTGACACTTTGACTTGAAAAATGAGTCGATGGTCTGCTGTCTCTTCCTTTTAGACATGGTCTGATCATCAAACTTAGAAGTAGATGTCTGCAAATTAGCAAACCTTCTGTCAGTTAACATTAACTTGACTCGATGCTAAGTTTGTTTGCCACCTGGCTTGGTTAATATTGACTTAAATGTCACAAAGCAAGACATAGTTTTGTTAGTTACCGACAAAATTCCTCATTACTTACTGGTCAGATGACTGTTACAGCCTCTGCTCGCTGTCTGCTTCGTAATAAAGAAATGCAGATAGAGCTCTGAAAAAATGTTTATTTTTTTATTTTTTGCGCGGCGGACCTGGTGGGTTTGGTCAAATGGCTGTGATTGGCTGGATGGCCGGATGGATCTAACTGGACCATTGGGTTTTCATGTAGCCTATGGAGAACTGACGTGTGCTCCGTTTCAGTATGCTGGTGGACCGCGAGGACGGGTAAATGGTTTAAATCTCAGAAAAAAGTGGGGGGGATGAAATCGTCTTTTTGTAAAAGTGGGGGTGTCGCATCCCCCCCATCCCCCACGGGTGCGACGCCCGTGGAGAGAGAGATGGGGAATGACAGCAAAGGGCCACAGGTCGGATTCGAACCTTGGGCCTGAGCCTTTGTACATGGGGCAGATGCTCTACCAACTGAGTTAACCAACACCCACCTTCAACTTTATTTAATTTAATACCACATGAGCTCAACCCCATGATGATGATGATGATGTTATAATGAACGGTTGCAGACCCAACGAGCAAACATGAGCCAGGAAACCAGAACTAGTGAAAACAGTTTATTGTGAAACTGCAGGATCTTTAAGGTCAGGATGACTGGGGAGGTGCAGAGCTGGTGGGGCAAAAATCCAAGTAGCAAAGAGGATGAAGAGATTGGGTTGGACGTGGAAAATAAGGCAGACAAAAATCAAGGATAAAGTTAGGGACATGGTGATGACAATGAGACTGAACGATCTGGAGGTGTTTGGTCTCAATAGATGATAACAATAACAATGATGATGTATTGTTTTGTTGTGTTTGTCCACAGCGGACTTTGTGCTGCTGATGTGTGCATCCCAGCAGTGGACGGTGTTTGAGTGTGAGCACACGGAGGAGTGGATGGTTCTGGCAGGAGAGAACACAGACGACCCTGAACCAATGGAAGGTCGACTGTTCAACCCTGCGCCCAACTTCATCAACTGCAGGTAAATATTAAAAACTGTCTTACCCCTGTTCTTTACAATGACACACATGAAACCAGTCAAATGTTCTCCTGCCATCTCCTTGCAGTAAAAGCTTTTTCCTGTCTTCCTTCAGGAGTTACTTGGACATGGCTAAAGTTTTGGTGTTTCGTCACCTCTTCTGGTTCGTGCTGTCAGTGGTCTTCATCACCGGGGCCACCAGGATCTCTGTGTTTGGATTGGGTTACCTGCTTGCCTGCTTCTTTTTTCTGTTATTTGGGACCCAGCTATTGGTCAAACCATCCAGGACCCGCCTCACCCTGTGGGACTGTCTCATCATCTATAATGTGGCTGTTATCATATCTAAAAATATGTTGTCAGTAAGTGTATAACTCATTATCTGGTGCAGATTTAAGAGGATTCTTGGTTCGTTTCACTTTTTGTCTTGGTAATTATAAAAATATGTATTAAATGTTGTAACATCAATGTGTGGAAGGAGTGATGAACTGTGTTGGTGAGTCAGAGAGGAAGTGAATGGATAAGGTGTGTTTGAGTAGTTTAGGTGCAGAAATGGGAGTTTGCGGCATGGTCTTTGTTCTTTAACTTTGTCACCAAACTTCATAAATTCTATGTTTTTTTTTCTTCCAAATTGTTTCTACACCTTTCAGAAACACTGTATTGTAACATTGTATGTAGCTACAGAGATGATCCAAATTGTTGCTATAGCAGCACTGAACAATCATCTAAGAAATGTAACTACACTCTCTGCTGTATGGGGTTATGGCAGCTATAGAGATACCACTGGAGACAACAATCTGAAGTAATCTGACACTTCATGAACACACATTAAAACAGGATCATCTCCACTCTGAGCCCTCTGCAAACAGCACACAGACACAGTTACTTTTGTGGCTCTTGATCTTCTTTTGTCGTACAACTGCTGTTGACAATACCAAGGGACACTCTAATTTTTAGTGTTATCGAATGTAATTGAATTGTGATGGATTGAAAAGAAATGTCCACAGCTGAAAACACTGAATTGTGTATTTTGTGTGTTTCAGATCCTGGCGTGTGTGTTTGTGTTTGAGATGCAGAATGGCTTCTGTTGGGTGATTCAGCTCTTCAGCTTGGTTTGCACAGTCAAAGGATACTATGACCGTAAGTGCTTTGTTAGGAGTAATACACCACAACAATGACCATGTATACATTAGAAATAGTATCTGTAATTGAATAATAAATATAATCATTGAATTAATAATTTAAGCACACATTATTATTGCATTGTGTTTTCTACTGTGAATCTTTAGTATTAAACAACACAAGATGTTTTTTCATCTATATTATGGCTTTGTGCGCTGATAGTTCATTTTATCAAAAAGTCACAGCTGACAGATGCTGACAGATGTGCTCTGCAGAATGTCTTTTTATCTTGATGTGAGATATTGTGTTTTTTTCCTGACAGCGAAAGTAGTGAGCAACAAGAACTGCAGCCTCCCAGTAGAAGAGGCCGGGATCATCTGGGACAGTATCTGTTTCCTCTTCTTGTTGCTGCAGAGGAGGGTCTTCCTCAGTTTCTACTTCCTGCATGTGGTGGCAGAGCTGCAGGCTTCCGCTAAACAGGCATCGAGGTAACAATGATAATGACACAATGTAAGACACAATGTACAGATCACTGAGGCAGCTAATGCAGTGGTTCCAATGCTAAGGGTCACCAGATTATTTAAGGAATAAGAAAGACAAAAACATATATACAGTACATGTTTCTGACTTCAAACCAACAATCTGACAACATTCATTCTGTGTGACAAGTCAAAATGTTAAGGACAAGTAGATAATAGTTTCTTTAGGAATTAAAGTTTAATCTAGAACTTTGGGGGCAGTGTCATGTGTGACAACCTCAAGGTAACTCCGGATTGGCTTAAGTTTCAACTGATCAGGTTGATATAAAAAGAAGCAATTTATTATAGCTTTATTGACACTGAGGGTAACATTTTAACTTTTACCACAAAATACTCCAGTTGGTTACTTACATTGAGACAATTATTTTCTGGATTCCAAATTTTCTGAAATGTTTAGTTCGAAGATGCAAATGAGAACATGAAGTCATGCATACATCTCCAGGACATAAATATGAACACCAATGTTATGATGACATGTTATGGAAGCTTCTACAAAATACATGATTACATTGGTGCACATTCAACCCTTTGAAAGAGCACATAAGTCTTAAAATTAGTTAAATGCCTAAAATGGATTCAACTTCCACGAAGGTCACAGTTTCATTAGAATCAGTGTATCACATTGCATCATGTGCTTCACGCTCTGTCCAAGTCAGCTTCATCATGAACAAGATATGCTGACGTTTATATTGTTCTGTCACCATGAGGCTGTTCAGTGTCAGTGAAAAACTGATTTAGTTATTAGGTGCATAGCATAAGGTATACAGTGACAATATAAACATTCAACATTTCAACATTTATTGATTATGCTGTCTACAAATGCAGTGACACTTGTGTCTTTCTTTCAGGGGATTTGAGCTCTTCAGAGCCAGTATTGTGAAGAACATCAAGTTCCACCAACAAGCTGAGAAGAAATCTCTGTCACAGCTCAAGAGATCGTAAGTGTTCACAGTACAACAAGTCTGCTTTTGTGAATGACATAACTGTGCATCAAAGAACAGATAGGAATGAAGATGAAGAAGAAATTCTTAAAAACAAAGTGTTGTACCTTAAGTTGCCCTCGGTGCTGTCTCATAGACAGTGAAGTACACCTAAATATACCATAGGCACAGATCAGGTTAGATGTAGAATACATAGAGTTACATCAACCTACAGCAAATGTTGTGAACTGACTCAAAAAGTAAAAGTTATTTTTCTGTCTCCTGTCTTCCTTTTCCTGTCCTTTCCTCTCAGGATGCAGAGAATTCGCTCCAAGCAGCAGAAGTACAGAGACGGACACAAAACAAGTGAAGATCCCAACAAGAGTCAGACTGTTGGTAAGGCTCACTGCTTCACTGTTTAACTGGGAAAATATTTGGCGAGCTAAACCGTCAGTAGTGTTCACAGACAAAGTGTTCCACCTTTTCCATGTCCTCCTGGGCCTGTTGCTAACAGATGTCAACTTGTCTGTTGCTGCATTCTCCGTGTCATAGATTGTTTTTTGTTGGTGCCATGGACCATGAGGCAAAAGGAGGTCATGTCAGTCAGTTAGGCTGTCCAAAGAATTTCAAGGGAATATTGTCATTTTAGTTATTCGCATAATATGCATTTTTTCATTCCTCTGACTTGCTCTGTTTGTTGAACTGGTTCTGCTCAAGATTCTTGAAAATGTTGGTACTATATAATGAACCAGCCTGTTTTTCTAATGGTTTTAAGTAGAACCAGCATAACAAAGGATGTTTGATTAACAAAGAGCACTGCACAATATACAACCACCTGTAGAAAATGACACACACTTAAATTTACACCTCAGGTCAAGGAAACCCTGCTATGTTTTTGGTCCAGCTGAGAACTAACTTTTCTTGTTTATGCTTAACTACTTATTTTTTGGTTGACGTTTCCCCAGTGGTTCAAAAATTAGGTGCATGAACCAAAACGGAGCCCATTCCATGTTGGCGGGGAAAGGCAGAGTACTGCTCATTGTTACTTTCAAACAGTTTCCAGCTCATACATGTTTGCTCAATGCTTGACCACTAGGAGGCAGAAGAACTCCAAAACAAGCTGACACCTTATAAAGTTGTTCTTGTTACAGCCAGTGTGCCATGAAATCCGCTGAGCATGTTCATAAATCATAACATTTTCCCTAAAGAGGAACCTATTTCATTTTAAAAACTACATGACCTCCTTAAACTGCACTATTAGTTAAACTCCTGTGCACCACACTCTCCAATCTAATCCTTCTCTGGTTTCCTTACAGAGGCCGAGTCAGACAAGAAGAAGTCCAGGAAGAAAAAGTGGCACCGGCCGTGGTTGGACCACGCTACAGGTATGACAAACACTTTGTTTTATCCTGAATTACGACAAAGCAAATGAACATACTGTAAAAGTGAATAAGTCTTTCTGATCTAACCTAAGATCATCTCCATGTAGTGAAGAGATTATAATGTGCTCTTTCTACTCACAGTGCTCCACTCAGGAGAGTACTACTTGTTCGAATCAGACAGTGAGGATGAAGAGGAGCTACAGTCTGAAGAACAGAAGCCTCAGAAACAGACTGCCTGCCAGGTCAATAAATATACATTATACAGTACTATTTTTCTGAGAGTTTTATATTGATATATTAGTCATCATGCATGCCGTGTTACAGTTATGTTGTAGAGAGTGGACGAACACAGCAGCAGGGAGTCTCAGGAGGAGTCACGTGTCCACAATATCTGACTGTAATTCTACTTTTCATATGTTGATTGAACTGTTGTTGTTTTCCTCTCAGTTGGCGTACCAGGCGTGGGTGACCAGTGTGAAAGCAGCTTTAAGAGATCGACAGAGACGCCAGAGACACCTGAGGAGGATCGAGAGTAAAAACAAAGAGAGAGAAGGAAAAGCGGAATCACAACAGGGGCCTCTATCCATGATAGGTGAAATATTCTTACTTACTATTTACTGTCAGAAACGTCAGAGCAGATGGGCTGTCGGAATTTACATTGTTTAGCATAGTGCTCAGGGAGGAGAGTGTGTGACCTTTCCTTCCATCTCTCCTCTAATTAAACTCTACATTTATGTGTAACTCACCAAACAGTGAGTTGTAAAATATTGATGAATAAAGAAAAGTAGTGTCAGTTCTCTCACAGACTGTACAGTAATCAATTTAAAACTAGGCTCTGTATTAACATGTATGTTATTTATAAAGTGAGTCTTGATATGGAAAGACAGATTACAGGTTAAGATTTTGGCAAGTGCTGGGGTCTGTGCTGTCTCATCAGCCAGGTCTCAGTCTGGAGGGAAGCTGTTTGAACTACGTTTGAATATAGTTAATGAAATGAACTAATTTAAGCATATTTGTATTTATGTTTATATCTTGTTTTACTGACATGTTTAATGCAAAAGCTTCATCCTCTGAGTTACGTAATAATAGGGCCACTATTGTTGGGTTTTGACTTGTTGGGTCATCTAGACATGAAATGACTTGCCAATGGAAGATTACTCACAGACACTTGTTTAAGTATGTATACTATTTGTGTGTGTGTGTGTGTCTAGGTTGTGGTGACAATGATGTGTTTGCGGACCTTGTAATTCAGGAGGAGGTGGAGGAGCCAGAGGAACAGGAGTCTGGTAGGTTCACATTGATGGTCTTTGCTTCTGCCACCTTTCACTGTGTCATGCTGCTGTATTCACTCCATCACAGTGTGCGGTGAATGAATGGCTTCTCCTTAAGAGTAACTAACCAATACTTTCAGTGTATTGGTTGTGTGTTGGTTGTGGGGCACCTAATCAGCCTAAATATCTAAATAGGCTGTTATTCAATTATGTATCACAGAGTCAATATTTCTTCAGTAACTTCAGTATTTTTCAAGTTTTTTGAAATCACTGGTTGGAGACCAGAGAAGTGAAAAATTATGTTTTTGTCAATGGAGTCTGATGGCTTTTAACAGAATGATATAGTAGCTCTTTTTGGTACATTAAAAAGTCTCTAACTCTTTGTATCTCACAAAGAGCTGTCTCTATACGATCATCTCCGTAATGTTGTCAGACACCTGTAAATCATAACAATCTGACCTGTCAGTGGCAAAAACACTTTTAGTGGATATACTTTTCTGAATTTTGTCAATGGCCCTGAAGGATTACGTTGCTCTTGCTCAGTACTGGACTGAATTCAAAAACTGTTGTCACCATTAGCCAATAAATATTCAGAAAATATTATCCATGTTGAAAAAACTGAAATTACCCTTTGAGACAGATGTGATTGTTTCAGATCCTCAGCTTTTTCTCAGCTATTTGGTTAGCCTTATTAGATAGTAGACAGTAACAGTACACACATCTAATTGCTGTCATTATGAAACACCATTTAGAATTTTTAGAAATGTGAGAATATTTTAGCCTCTGTCACATGAAGATTTCTCAGAAGCCTTACTAAATCCTTCAATGTATCACCTGTTCTCCTCTCCACTGTGTGCTGCAGGTCACGGTGAGATGGTTCAGAGGATCTTGGATATCCTGCGCTTCTTATGGGCCATAGTTCTGGCTATGGTGGATGGACTGACTCAGTGGCTCAACCTGCTGACCAAACAGTACAGAGAGACGTCTACGGTTCTGTGCAATGAACGTTACTTCATCATACACAAGATACAGCAGGTAAACATGACACAGCAGAAACTGATCTTGATCCACACACACACACACACACACACACACACCCTTAGCCCTAACTTATCTCCTTCTAATCTGCAGCATCATGCAACAGCAGACTCCACAGACGACCAGTTGTCTCAGGGCAGTGAGAGTCCCACACTGGAGACCTGTTTGGATGAAACTGATGCAGAAAACTCGACCAGATTCAGGTTAGAGTGGAAAAGATTTACTAGCCATATATGGAGAGAGACAGCACATCACACTGTGAATGTTGGTCCACACACTGGTTTAGGTGGAATTCTTTCTTGATGGTGCAATGACAGCTTGTCCTTATTCAAACATGGACGCTCTTGTGGTGGGTGTGTTCATTGCTATTACCTTTTCATCTCAGATGTACACATTACTGGTAAGACTAAGAATAGTTAATAGTCTGTTTTATCTGGTGGCAGCATGAGGGACTTCAGATTTAAAGTTTTGCTTGTAATAACATATTTCTTTTTTTATGTGTATGTTTTTGAATCACTCTCTCAGCTGCCTGGATGTGGATAGTGGTGGTGTACCAGGCCAGTCAACCCCCAGGCCAAGACTCAACAGCACCGAGAACCTCTTGAGTCCAGAACCCCAATCCAGCAGCATTGAGCTGATATCAGTCCCAGCCAAGCAACAACACAGACAATCCAGAACAGCCAGTGAGCTGCTGGGAGACAGGTAGATACTATGCTTTGTGGCTAGCATTGATTTGTGTGTATAACAATGTTTGCAAAGAGAATGTCAAGAATGTGTTTATTGTAAGTTGTGTTTTGTCGTGGTTGTGGTTGTGGTTGTGACCTTCTGTCCTCTCTCTGCAGGCAGTTCTTCATCGAGGAGCTGGAACAGAGCAGAGAGTTCTACAATAACCAGAACCGTCTGCTGAAGCTGCTGTTTGCCATGTACAACCTGCTGGCAGCTAACTCCGAGCTCGTTTGCTATTTCATCATAGTGTTAAACAACGTGGTCAGTGCCTCTGTAATATCACTGGTCTTGCCCATATTGGTGTTCCTGTGGGCTATGTTGGCTGTTCCAAGACCAACCAAGAGGTTCTGGATGACTGCTATAGTCTACACAGAGGTAAGAAACGCTGAGAGACAAACATCAGAAACTTAAAGCATCACAGGCAGATGAATATTGTTGATATTGTTTCAGAGGAGAAGAGTAAAACATACCAAAGCATCAGCAGCCCTGAGGTGCAGAACTCCACTGAGCTTTAGTCTCTTTTAGCGCCTTGTTTTGGTTTTACAGGGCACATAACCTGTGCTTCTGACTCTGAATATTGTGCTAAAGAACCTATTGTGAGGTTGCAAACTGCAGTGATTTAAATGGAATGTTTTTTTATCTAAATTAGTGTAAAGCTGAACTAATGAAATTATTTTAAATATAAATGTGAAAGGTGGCATGTAAATTTCAAATTCAGTTTTGGTTTTAGAACCCACAGCTCTACTGTTTCAGTTCAGCATCAGCACTCTCATTTCTAGCAACAGCAAGTAGCTTTTTTTTAGAGCTAAACCCACTGTACACTACCCGCTCAGCAACAGAGAGCTGACAGAGGAACTTAATGGCTAGGTGGTGAACACAGTGGAGCATTTAGTGGCTGAAGAGCCAGATCTTTGTCAGGATGTAATCAACTTACAGAATTACAGTAATGAGTCCAAGATAACTGTTATACAACAAGCTTACATCATCTGTACTGTTGCCTTTTCTGTGCTCCTCTCTGCTTTGACTGGTCATACCGCTGTGCTGCTCTGCTCCTCTCCAGGTAATGGTGGTAGTGAAATACCTCTTCCAGTTTGGATTCTTTCCCTGGAACAGTGTTTATGAAATGACACTGAATGAAGACAAACCTTTCTTCCCACCTCGCATTCTGGGCCTAGAGAAGACTGACAACTACATCAGATACGATCTTCTTCAGCTGCTGGCTCTGTTCTTCCACAGATCCCTGCTAATGGTCAGTTAGTATTTACAGTATGTTCAAATTGTGTTATACACTGAAAGCATTAAGAGCATAATGGGCCCCCTTTCCTTTCCAACAGTTAGACATGACAAGTAGACGATTAAGTAGATTCAGTTGACCCTTTGCTAAGAATTTACAGTGATCATCATATTTTGTTTTTTCAGCTGTCAGTTTCATGAGTTGATCAAACACCTTGTTTTAAAACTGAAAGCCTGCAAATGAGTCCTACATTTGAAAATCCAAACTGTAGAGGTGAATACTAAGGCCTTCTTCTGTATCCTCTGTTCAGCTTTAACTAGTGCAAGAGAACTAGCAGACAAATCTGTCCCGTTATCTGCACTGGACACACAGACTGACTGCCCCTACAAGATTATAATGACATCACATGAGAAAACCGGCTATTGAGGAGCTACAACATTACAAATATTATGATATGATGAAATAAAAGTTCAAGTTCAATATTGTCACAAAATACAACTGAAAAAATCAGTTGCTTTTAAAATATTAGTAAAAGAAATAGTAAAAATAATAGCTGACTCAATATGTGTGCCATTTATGCTGACACTGCTGTGTTTGACTAAAAGAACAGGAGAAAGTGCTAATCTAATTTCTTTACATATTTTTTTTTCATCTGTGAACAAACCAACTAAGTGGGAAAAAAGTTTTGGCAGGAGATTACTTTTTTTTGTGGGGATTATTTGTAAAAGTATTTTTTCAGGGAGAAAATAATTCAAAATCAAACTTGGTATATTTTTAAACAATGTATTTTACTATAGGAACAGTTTGCTAGACTTGTCATGGGTTGTTTTCCACTTTAGCTAGCACAACTTCAGCCTCACACATTTGTCTTTTTGTGTGTTCACACATGTGTTTGGGTGTGTGTGTGTGTGTGTGTGTGTGTGCGCGCGCATGGGTACAGCGGTATGGCCTGTGGGACCACGAGGGCCCCCTAGAGGAGCAGAGCCCCTCACCAGAAGGCTGTAAAGATGAAGGAAAAACTAGAGAAGGAGATGAAGATGGAAAGAGGAAGGAGGTAGGAGGAGTGGATGAGGAGGAGGGCAAAGTTAGCTCAACATCCAACTTGGAAAAGCTGGAAATGACTGAATTGGACCAACTTGAAAAGGTTTGTGCAAATACGTGAAATTAGCAGTTATTGGTAGCTATAATATCAGCAGACTTGTTTCTAAAGAAGACTCCTTTCCTGGTGTTTTAATCCATTGTTTGTCGATTCAGGACAATGTGGATTATTGTGAGCCAAGTACCAGCTCTGCTGCTGCCACCCCACAACCCTCTGCTTCTGAACCAGCACCCACGGGGTCAAAAGATGAACAGGAAAATCTCCCCAGTAACCCGAGTGAAGATAAGATGGAGGGTGGCAAGGAGCAGGTGACAGAGGAAGTGCAGAAGAAAAGCGGTGGTATGCGCTTCCGCAAGAAACCTAAACAACTCAAACAACAGAAGAGCAAAGGTTTGTGGTTTTATGTGTGTATGTGTGGACTGTGATTTGTAACATTAACTCTGGCTGCATTCCGATAACGTGTCCCACATCCTGGTGTTGTGCAAGTTTCCTCCCTTGGAGAGATTAATGTCTACTTTCACCATCCTTTCACATGAAAGACATCCATACACATCTTTTACATGTACATTTGTAATGGGAATGAAATAATCATCATGAAAGTCCATTTGATTTTTTCTTTACAAAGATACAGCAGTTGGGGCTGGTAGTTCGCACCCCATGAAATGTGGTGACTCCTGACCTGGGTGTAAATTCAGCCTGCACAGAACATAATAACACACATGCTGTCATTGAAGGCTACAGGAATCTTCACATGTTTAAACTACTAAAAATTCTTGTAACAAAAAGAAAATAATGTTTCAGGGAAGATTCCAGTGGAGGCCACAGCTGAGTCTGCAGATTGTGGTGAAGAACCATTAAAGAAGAAGAAGAAAGGCAGGAGGAGAGAGCTAGCCAGTCAAAGATTGATGGCTGCTGGACAAAAGATAAAACATGTCTTCATATCTGGGTGAGTATTATGTCACCATATGGGGAAGTCTCTGCAGTCAGTTGTGAATAGTTGTTGTTACTTTTTTAATGCATGCCCTTGTTTTCCTCTCCAGTGTTCAGAGTGTTTACAGGCCGGCTCAGGGTTTCTTTAGAGGTATTCTCCACGCTGAGTATCGGGCAGCCACTGATGTTTATGCACTCATGTTCCTGACTGATGTCATCGACTTTATCATCATTGTCTTCGGGTTTTGGGCTTTTGGGGTAAGAGATGGATAGAAGAATGGATGATTTGTAGGAAATTGTAATTATTAACAAATTCTCAACAATTTACATGAAAACTACGAGAGGAAATCAAACTTTGGGACTCAAATAATAAAGATAAAATAAAATAATAAAATAAAGATGAGATGTATCTTCAAAATTTAAACTGATATTAAGTCAGTTACAGTTCTAGCTCTGCATGACACTCACTATCAAAACTGAGCAGTCCTATATTACTAATTTGCTCAGCAATTTTCAAAATAATTTTAAAAAATGACAGCCTTTGCATGTCATCATCCTCAACACAATACATAACATTACTATAACCTATGTACACACTATCAACAACTATCAAAATGATTTTATGATGGCTCACAGTAGTAAAGTGCCCTAAGCAGGGTTGGGTGCCTTGTAATATTGTAATAATAATGTAACCTGTAATATTTTGAATGTAAAATCAGTTAATAGAGAGAATCCCTCATGACTCGTGTCACTCCTTCAGAAACACAGTGCAGCAGCTGATATAGCCTCCACCCTGTCAGAGGACCAGGTCCCAGAGGCCTTCCTGGTGATGCTGCTCATCCAGTTCAGCACAATGATCATTGATAGAGCATTATACCTGCGCAAGGCCGTCTTGGGAAAACTAATTTTTCAGGTTCAGTATTCAGATTGTTAGCATTCATGTTTTTGTGTGTCTGGCCTCCATGTTTATCTTCTGTTTTAGAGAACTGTGGCTCTTTGTTCTTAATGCACCATCACAAATAATATCAGGCAGAGTGAAGTGAATTTTTATGTATTGTTTGCAAATGTATTCTGTGAAGGCTTTCTTCTATCATGCTGTGCAGTATGTTAGTGGCCAGCTGGTGAACCAGAATGGCCTGTGATATTTGTTAGGGTGATACCTTGTCGTCCTTTCCTTACAGGTGACTCTTGTGTTTGGGATCCACCTGTGGATGTTCTTCATCCTGCCTGCTGTTACTGAAAGGTGAAGTCAAACTAAATCATGTGTTTATTGTATTCTAGCATTCATCAACATCACCAATGGACTAAATAGTGACTTATGATTTGGGATGTTAGTTCAATATTCTGATAGTATGACCCCATATGTATAAAGAGTCCTACAGCTGCAAATACAAGAATTGAATAAGCTTTAGTCTTCCTTGTCTTCCCTCTTCACTGTTCAGGAAGTTCAATCAGAACTTTGTGGCCCAGCTCTGGTACTTTGTCAAGTGCATTTACTTCGGCCTGTCAGCCTATCAGATCCGCTGTGGATATCCCACTCGTATCCTCGGCAACTTCCTTACCAAGAAATACAACCACCTCAACTTGTTTCTCTTCCAAGGGTATGAACACATACTGTGCTCTTCTGATTTCAAGAATGAGCATGGAATATATTGACAGTGTGATATGGATGCTGAGCGTATGTGTGTGTAGGTTTCGTCTGGTGCCTTTCCTGGTGGAGCTGCGAGCTGTGATGGACTGGGTTTGGACTGACACCACTCTATCTCTATCAAACTGGATGTGTGTGGAGGACATTTATGCCAACATCTTCATCATTAAATGCAGCCGTGAGACAGAGAAGGTATGAAGTGTATGAGTACAGTGATGTGACAACAGATCACATGACTTCCTCTTTAATCAGGGTGCTAGGAAGGAAAAACTAAATTAAAACTCTACAGGCGCGACAATGTAAAGAATGTGCAAAATAGTCTTATTTATTTGAGATGAACGTAACCGCTATGAAGTAACATTTTATTTCTCTGATCCACCAGCTTTCTAGCTATAACTGCTCCCTCTCTCTGATTCATTCTCTGTGTTGCTCGACCACAGCCGTCTCTGTGTCGCTTTCTCTACATGAAATAAAGCAAGTCAAGATACAACTGCGATAGTGTTATAGTTTAGCCCACCTGGATAGCCTCAGTTTCTGTGACATTTCAGTATAGTTTAGCCCACCTGGATAGCCTCAGTTTCTGTGACATTTCAGGCTGACTGTGGAACAGTTTGACTGGTCTATATCATTAGATTAGCCATTGCAGCGTGTTGTTGGGTTGCATTTCCCCAAAAGCTGAATTTGGGAGGTTGAATGGAAAACCCTGAATTCTGTCTGACTCTTATCATGGTTTCCACTAAATTTGGCTTTTCACATTACATGTGTTTAAAAAATACTTCTTTCTTAAATATATTTTCTGCCCTCAGAAATACCCACAGCCTAAAGGACAGAAGAAGAAGAAGATAGTGAAATATGGCATGGGTGGACTCATCATCTTCTTCCTGATCTGCATCATCTGGTTTCCCCTTCTCTTTATTTCATTGGTCAGATCAGTGGTGGGTGTGGTCAACCACCCTATTGATGTCACAGTGACTGTCAAGCTGGGAGGTTACGAGGTATTCAACTTTCTCTTATAATAGAAAATAATACAGATTTAAATATAGATAAAGATATAAAAGCCCTGACTACTTTAAAGTTACTGCTGTCACAGAGGGGCAAATGGTGTCAAAGGTGATAAGTTATAAGTAAATGATTAGACATACTGTCAGCTTAAAGGGATCATTTTACATGTAGCTGCTTCATTTAGTTCTGTTTTTTCTTGGTCTTGTTGACCATCCCCATGCTATGATCTAAAGTGATTTATGATTTCAACTAAGACATGGCATGTAATTAATTTACACGATGAAGTAATCATCAGTGGTCCCAGCTTTGGACTGAGACTACAGAAAGCCAGTGTTACAAACCAGGGCGGGCATTTTTTTTTTCTTAAGATTATTTTTTTGGCCTTTTCAAGCTTTATTTGATAGAGACAGCTGAAGGATGACAGGAATGGGAGAGAGAGATGGGGAATGACATGCAGGAAAGAACCACAGGTCGGATTTGAACCCTGGGCTTCAGCAGCAAGGACTGAGCCTTTGTACATGGGGCGGCTGCTCTACCAACTGAGCTAAACACCAGATAGAGCCAAATATAATATACAGTAATGACACAGTATTGTAAAGTATTAAAAAATATTAAAAAGTATTAAATGTGAATAATCCACCAGTGTATTTTTTTGTGTGTATTTCTAGCCCCTCTTCACCATGAGTGTACAGCAGCAGTCCATCCAGCCCTTCACCGAGCAGGAATATGACCATCTCACCAAAAAGTTTGGAGAAAATGCGGTGAGTACAGCTTTCAGTTTTTTTTCTGTGGTTGGATGTATGTGCTGCAATTTTCTGTCCTTCCTGCTGTCTGAGTGTTGTAGTAAGTATAACCAACATGTCAGTGTGGACATTCAGTAAGAGAACCCTGAGGAGATGAGTGAAAGCAGATTTGGAAAGCAGTTTTCACTCTGTACATTTATATGTAAAAATATACTTTTAATAATAACCTCCAACATAAATGACTGAGCTCAGGTTCAGCCAACGTCATTTTGTGACCTAAACAGCCTGCACATAAATCTGTACATAAGTAGTGGAAGTTTAAAAAGCACCCTCATGCCATCAACTGAGCACATGCTGATTTTTTGAGCAGGCGTGTAAGCTTGAGCATACAGCCTGCAACGTTGTCTGTGAATCTTTATCATATGATGGTTGAAATATTTAATTTCATTACACGTTAATAACAGTAAGAAGAATTCAGGAAATACTAATTTTCTCTTTACTTCTAACAATCACAATATTGCTCTTCTTTGCGTTACATATTATATCAAATTTGTTTTAGTATTCACAGCTCTCACACATGCTCAGTTGTAACATTGTTGAATACTTTTTCATGCATAAATTTGTGTGTATGTGCATATAGGTAGCCATGCAGTTCATCACTCTCTACAGTTACGAGGACATAGTGACAGCAATGATCGAAGGTAGCTCGGGTTCAGTATGGAGGATCAGCCCCCCTAGCAGACAGGAAGTCATTAAAGAACTACTTGGAAGCCCTGTTGACCTAACACTACGTCTGGCCTGGATTTTCCAGAGGTAAAGGTTTTGTACTCCTCAATGCAAAATGGCATTATATTATTATGCATTATAGATTATCACAAACTAACTAACTGTCAGCTGACACGGCCCAGGGGTTTAAGTACACCACACGTCTTATTTTCCATGTTTGTTCCATGTTTTTATTATAAATAGATATTCTTGGAAAATGTACCATAAAATGTGGCTTATGTAAACGTTTTTAACAAGGTAAAACAATGAATTAAAAAAATGAGGCAGAATGAACAACAATAAAATAAATAAACAATGCCACAACATCTACTTTGGGTACTACTGCTAAAATAAATATTATATCAGTATACTGAGTTCTGATCCATATACACAGTATATGAAATACTCCTTTTTTAGATTAGGTTGCAGCAGTGCTTTGTTTCTGGCACAATTTTTAAGCCAATTTTTAAAAAATGTTTTTCACCCATTAATCATTAATCTCAGACTGAAAATTAGCTGTAGCTCAATCAAACACATACATACAGTATAACACATTGTGACATATATGTATATATTTGAAAAGTGTCCCATGAGATGATACAAGACTCATTGTTTTCCTCTGTAACAGTTTTTCTGCTGTGATAATAATAGATTTATGTACAGTATATTTGAATGTTTTGACCTGCTGTCTGTGTCTCTCCTAATGTCTCTGACAGGGATCTGGGTAAAGGAGGGACTGTGGAGCACACCTTTGACAAACACTCTATAGACCTGGAACCTGGGAACCCAGTCAGAGCAGATCTGGCCTCATTACTGGTTGGCAATCGCACCGGGCCTGTGTAGGTTTTCTGTCTGGGAGGATGTTCATGTGAATAGAGTGTTTGTGCTTTATTGAACATACAGAGTTGTATCTTATTATGTCTCTTTCATAGACTTGTTCCTAATATGTTCCCGAACTACATCCGTGCTCCCAACGGAGCTGAAGCCAAACCAGTTAGTCAGCTACATAAAGGTCAGTACACAGTATTTTGGAATGGCTTTAAAAGTGGCTCAGCTGATCATAATTGGATTGGAACACTAGATGGCAGCATAGTGTACAACCTAAATGCATTATAGAAACATAGCCTCAGACTAGATATGGGTGTTTATATTTGTTTGTCACTCTCAAAGTGTAAAACACACAGCTGATTGATTGTTTTGCAGGTAATGAAGATGGTTTCCTGAATATCACCCTGTCCCTGATGAGTGACCGGTCACTGAACGGCAGTGGGAACCAGGAGTGGTGGGACATTGCCATCGCGGGCTGTGCCCCCTCTGTTGCCACCTCATGTGGGGTTCTACCCATGATCATATTCAATGACAAAGTCAGTCCACCCAGTCTGGGCTTCCTGGCTGGATATGGGTAAGGAACACACGCTCAGAAACATGTGTATGGGTTGGATGAATACATATTTAAGCAGCAATTTGCAAGATGTAAAAGATGTAAAATTCGGGATCAGTTGCCCTCCTTTTCCAGCTGAGAGTACTGTGTTGTTCACTGCTCATGTTTATCAAATATGCATGACAACTACAGCATCGTTAAGTTCAGTCACATTTTTAAACATAACGACTGTGATTTGTGTTCCCACCCTTCTTCAATGTAAATATTCTTTTCTTTTTTATACTCTCCTTCCAGGATCATGGGTCTGTATGTGTCTGTGGTCTTAGTCATTGGGAAGTTTGTGCGTGGCTTCTTCAGTGAGATCTCCCACTCCATTATGTTTGAGGAGCTTCCCTGTGTGGACCGCATCCTGAAGCTCTGCACAGACATCTTCCTGGTTAGTGTAATTTATAATAATAATAATACATTTCATTTTACATTACATGTCTGTTGAGCCATGTTACAGTCCATATGCTAGCCTGAAGAAATGAATTGTACTTACTATATCACGTCTACTATATCATAAATATCAATTCAAGAAACCTCCGATCTCCATGTTGTAGGAAGTGTTCTGGAAAATCAGCTCTGGAGATAATCAGTAGCCAGTGTGAGGGAGCCAGAATAGGTGATCATGTTTGTTTGTCTGACTCTAAATCCTGGCAGCAGAGTTTTGCATGAGCTGCAGATGAGAGAGGGATTTTTTTTACTGATGCCTGAGAACATTGAGTTTCAGTAATCTAGTCGGCTGGTTATGAATATATGCAGATTTGATCCTTGTATTGTTTCTGAAGTGAGAAAAGCAGGACAGAACAATTGAATTTACATGTTTATTTAAATTTAGGTTATGATCGAAAATGACACCAAGGTTTCTGCAATGCAGGTTATGGAAAAGGACAGAGAAAAGCAGGACTGTGTTATATTTAATTCTTTTCAGAATCTTGACCAATATTTCTGTTTTATCAGAATTGAGCTGGAGGATGCTTTGTGACATCCACTTGCAAATGTCCTGAGGGCAGTGTAGAAGGTTTCCTACATCCTGGAACTGATTAGATGCGTCACAGCTGAGTTATATCTGGGTATCGCCTGTGTAAAAATGGAATTTGATGATATTTTTACGAACAATGTGACCTAGAGGGAGCATGTAAATGGAGAACAGAATTCAACCTAGCACTGAGCCCTGAGGCACCCCACAGTAAACCCTGGCGTCAGTTATTCCAACACAGAAATGCTTGTCTTTTAGATATGACCTACACCAATTGAGAGCTGTGTCACGATACACCGATACCAGATTTTTAGACGGTCAAAGAGTTAAATCTAAGAGAACCAGAATGGATGTATGACCGCTATTAGCTGCTAGCATTAAGTAATTTAAAACCTTGAGCAGTTCAGTCTCAGTGTTATGGTATTTCATAAAACCAGATTGATATTTTTCACACATACTGTTATCATACATAAAAGCAACAACAAAGTTTGTGTGTTTCAGGTGCGTGAGACAGGAGAGCTGGAGCTAGAAGAGGAACTTTACTCCAAGCTGATCTTCCTCTATCGATCTCCAGAGACTATGATCAAATGGACCAGAGACATCTACAACCGAGACCATGACAGATACTGACTGACTGATCATGATTGGTTTTAACAGAATACAGTGATTTGTGAAGCACACTGCAAAGATGTCTGTGGGACAACACATGGAAGGCTTTTTGAGAGCACTCCTTAGTGGACAATGACTTACAGCCCAGGAGACACGTGAAAGAAGATGTACACTAATAGACATACTCTATAAAACATCTCTTGTTGCTGGACACCTCCTGCTGTTGCATTGTTCCCAGCTGCCAGAGCACTTTCGTCACCACATTATAAAGACAATTGAGAGTGGATTTGCAGTCCCGTTGTTAGTGGGCTTGATGGCAGCTGTATGTCTGTCCTGCAGGATCGGACATAATGCCACTGGAAGGCAAATTGAGCTGTGTTTGTTAATGGTCAGAGGTCAAAGGTCAAAGACAAGAGACACTTCATTCACTGTGTGCCTGAAACCTCAAGCTGATTGTAGTTTGAACCATCTGCAGTTACTGTATCAGTATGCTGATTGATTTGAAAACATGCCATGCTGTGAATCAAACATTGATTCTTTTTAGCGTGTGTGCAGCAGCCATGTTCTTTTTACTGTGCATCATGAAAAAACGTATGACAGGTCCGATTTTAAAGGACCATTTTATTTACCTTGTCAGAAGTAGCCAAACTCTAAGTTTGAACTCATAATGAAAAGTTCCAGTTCCAGGCCACCACTGGTCCTGAGTCCAGGGACGATGGATAAGACAGGTTAGTGAGACAGCTGTGAGTTTGTAGTTCTGTTAACAATAAAACCCACGATCAATTCAACACATTTTAATAAAAAATAAACTTTCTTGAATTAAAGATACATATATGAGGGGAACACACACACACACACACAAACACACACACACACACACACACACACACACACACATGGTCAAACGCTGCCTGAATACACCTTGGATAAAATAACACAGCAGTTAGAATGATATATACTGTATATATACAGTATATCATTAACATAGTGTAGTGTTTTGTGCTGGGCACATCAAGTTACTGGTTGCTCCTGAGACAAATTTGAATGTGTCCAGGTAAAATGCTGTGAGGGGAAACTAGAACATCATATTGAACCAAAAAACATGTTGAGTTTAATTGCTGGTTCTGTGTTGGTATGAGTGTGCACCCTTTACAAAAAAATAAAAACAATCATCTCCATCAAAATGTTTGGTGCCTGCCCGGTCTGCAGATACAACACTGATTTTACAGTTGATGAGTTGACTGATGGGCTGTATTGATCACTGTACTAGCCAGGTGCTGACTGTGCCATACATTTTCCAAAAATGGTCAAAATCATAAAATATTTGGGCCTATTTGCCATGTCATATGTGAGCCACTACCATAGGTTTACGTCTAGATTAGTATGCACTTACTGTGCCAAGTCTGTGTTAATAAAACCAGGACATGTTTGCTATTATCATATGTGGGCCACTTTTGGTTTACATCCAGATTAGCCTTTGTCGACTGTGCCGCATCTCTGCCAAATTTGGCCACCATTTGATTTGTGATATTTGGGCCATATTCACCATTTACCAAACAGGCCACTTTAGGGTCATATCCAGATTACACATTGCAGAGTGCCCTGCATCTTTGTCAAAAAAGGCTCACTTTTGATTTGCAATATTTGGGCCATATTTGCTATTTGACATGTGGGCCACTTCACATCCATTTTGCCCAGGCCATAAGAAGGCCAACAGTGCCTCATTATTGCCTGAAGTGGCCCATATTTATCTATCACACATTTATGCTATCTGGGCCCCCACTGTCTGTATCTATTTTCTTCTTTTATTTTCCTGTTAGGGCCTGTTGCTCCCTCTTATGTGACAGAAATAGTATATTGGATATTGTGATGCTGATATAACAAACATTTTTACTGGCATTGTGTCTGTGGTTTGACATGTAGATTAGATAAGTCAAATCATGTGAGATTAATCTCACCAGGGTTTAAATAACTCTCTGCTAGATAAAAGTAACATAAGTGTTATATGTGATATATAGTTAAAAGTAGTGACTTAAAAAGTAGTGATAGCAGCTCAGCTACTGTATGACAAACATTCTTTGTGTATTTGAGTATTTTACGATGGAAATTATACATATAGGTTAGAAAACATCAGTCACCGTTTTGGCTCACAGACCTGGTTCTGCTGGAAGAAATCAAACTCATTGTCACATTTATGGACGCCCTAATTGGTCATACAGTCATACATTTTATTTCCTTGTTTCTCATGATAATAAATTAATTTCATTTGTTTTCTCAAGAGTTTTTTATGTTGTTACTGGATCTTGAAATAACAAATGTTGTTATAGTTTTTTATGTTGTTACTGGATCTTGAAATAACAAATGTTGTTATCCCGAGATCACAGGATAATTTTCTTGACAACTCAAGACTTTGTTTTCCAGAGATAATTATTTGAGATCTCAAGATAATGAATCACATGATTTCCATCACATTTGATGTCATGCTATGCTAACCTGATGCTGACTCCTGCTCCTCTGACATTGTTACACTGAATGATGTTCCCTGCAATGATAGACTATCCTTTTGTTTTCTTTTATGTAATTATGTCATTACATAACAGCTGTGGCTCAGGAGGTAGAGTGCGTCATCCACTAATCAGATGATTGCTCCCGGAGGCTGTGCCATCAGTGTGTGCAGGGCTGTTTCCAGGTGTTTGGGGGCCCTATGCAAGATGCTATTTGGGGGCCACTATATTGTCAAACCCTGAGGGAGAGATTCCTAACCTTTTCAGATGATTATTAGTCTGTTACATTTTAAGAGGAAAACAGGCAGGAGTACATTAATAGATACAACAGATGCAGCATGTTCTTGAAAATTGTTATTAAATTATCAAACAAGGTGACATTAAAAACTCTCCCCACCAATGTAAAACAGTAAAAAAAATCATTACTTAAATGAATAAAAAAACAATGAATGATTTGTTATCATGAAAAAACAGAGGAAATAAAATGTGTGAATGCATGACCTCTGAGGCTTTCGATAGTAATCCACTTTTACTGTTCTTTTTTATGAGAAAGTACAAACACAATACAAAAAATACAAAATGTTCCTACTGTTTAAAAATGATCTTGGGGTTTTGGTCAAGACTGAGAAAGAGATGGGCTTGATAACTTATTTAGGCATTGTGGAACATGTAGACACATGAAAACCATGGCCAATAATTTACATTAACTGTAGTTCATACAATGATAACCCACAGAAGTGTAGATTAAAGTCAAAGAAACTTTTGGTATAACATCATCACTTCTGTCAATATTCTCCCTCTTAGTGCTTCACAATTTTACACAGCACTACCTTTACATGCAAGAAGTGCACGTCCTGAAATGCTCTTTGAGCATACAGTTATTATTGTTATTAATTATGAAATGACAAACGTTCACAGGGCTGCTTGCTAATCCCAGAAGACAGATATCTGGATGAAAAGAGGAAGCTCAGCAAATACAGCTTTACAAAATAAAACAATGGTAATACTTTAAACTGTCAGTGGTTATAACCCAGAATATCTCACTTTACTCTTACTCTTTACTGTTAGCCATGAGCATAAGTCCATATTATCTGCCAAGGGCGTTTACATGTCATCATCATCACTGTTTACATTCCGCCATCAGCCTATGCCGCGTGTGACGTCATCACCTCAATAGCCAGACTGCAAACGAACCATCCGAATGACTTCTTCTCATACTGCTACACTCCCAACCTTTCAACAGTTTGCGACCTGCCCCACCAGAGACAATAAAACCTTGGACTTAATGTGTGCTAATGTTAAGGAAGCATAGAACTCCACTGTCCCCCCTTGGCAGATCTGATCACACTGATCTGGTACTTCTCAACCCCAGATACACACCCGTTGTTCAGAAGCAGCCTGTGATCACCAGGGCAGTTAGGAGGTGGTCTGAAAGAGATGCAAAGGACATGAAAACACCTTCGTCATATAGATCAGGGGTCCCCAACCTTTTTTGTGCCAAGGACCGGCAGAAGCATAAAAAAAAATTCACGGACCGGTTGTAAATTTTAATATACATTGCGAAAGACATTGACGTTATTTCAATAGGCAACTCACACAGTTATTTCAGCCTATCATTTCTAAAAGTTGCTAAATGTGAAGGCTTTACAAATTTTGTCTAATCTTAGACCAAACCACACAGGAAAATACCTGACCAGACCAACAAGAACAGAACAGTTTGTACGTGATCATAACGTGTATATTCCTCTTTAGCTGTACAGAAGACTTGCCAGCTGTTCTTCCTGTGGTTCCATTAACAATATGCATCCAAAACATACAGTTCAGAACCAAGATACAATAAAACTAAAAAAAAAAAATAGATCCACAAATAATGTCATCAACTCAGTGAGACCCCTGGGCCAGAAGAACATCATACCGGGGCGTGATGGGAGACAGTGAGACACGCAGGGTTCTCACATTCAGTCTGCTTCTCAGTCTGGTCTTAGTGATGGTCATGGCAGAAAAACCGGCCTCGCACAGATATGACGTTGGGAACGGGAACAGCGTCTTCAGAGCGAGCGTGCTGATCTCGTTGTATCCTCCCGTTGCTTTGATCCAGAAGGATGACAGTGATGTTGAATCAAAGAGTGTTTTCAGTCCTCCGTCATTTCTGAGCTCAATCAGCTGGTCGTCTTGTTTTGATGGGAGCAAAACATCGTCATTTTGAAATGGATCGCGCATCCATCCTGGCAGTCTACCTTCAGTAAAGGAATCATTGAACATTTGCACAAGGATGGGGGCTAATAGCATCGAGTATGCCTTAAAGACCTCAACTGTAAAACCGTCGGGACCAGGAGACTTCCTGTTTTGCATAGAATTGATTGCTTCATGCACCTCCAACAAAGAGATGGGTCCACCCAGTTCTCTGGAGATATTTACATCAATTTGAGGATACGTTAACCGGTCTAAAGGGTTAGGGGTCATTGCAGTGGGGCGCATTCAGAAGTATACAGTGTGGTATAGAAATCAGAAGATCAGTAATATCAGATAGAAATATCAGTAAATCAGTAGATGAATAAATAGAGAGATAGAGATCCACGAGAACCTACTGGACGACAGAGCACAGAAACTCCAGGGAAGAAGTTTAGTTAGTAACATGCATTAATGAGACATGTATGTTTACAGATGGGGAGAGAGAAAGAGAGAGACAGAGAAAGAGAGGGCGAGGGTTTGAGTAGGGTTTTCAGAACATAAAAAAGAAACACTTGAAATGCCAAAATAAAAGTCTTCATTCACAAGAGATTTTACTATATTAAAAATATGTACACAATGTCCCAGCATGTCCCACAACATACTACCACCTGACCACTACACGCACACATCAGGACTACAACTCAAGAGTAAACATCAGGACTACAACTCGTGCTTTTATTATTGCATCGCCACGATCCTGCAATGCTCCACTTCACGGAGCAGGCACACTTCCGGCATGTGACGTGTCTGGCTGCTGCAGAACCGGATGCTGGTGGCTGCTGTCCGGTGTGGATGTCAGATGTAAACTGCTGAAGAGGAGCGACATTGTTGTCTGAATCTTTGAGGGCAGACTGGCCGCTGTGAACATGCTGCTGTGGCTGCTTGGAGCCGCGCTGCTGGCTCAAGCGGACGGCTTCTATCTCCCGGGCCTGGCCCCCGTCAGCTTCTGTGAGCCGGGAACCGAACAAGTTCCAGACTGCAAGGTAAACACAACATGGCACACACACACACACACACACACACACAGAGCAGCTCTGTGGCTGCCAGATGTTCAAATGCATGCACACGAAGCTAGCAGCTAGCTGAGCTCGCTCCTGTAAACAGCTCTGATGCTAAACACACAGCAAAGCTAACGGATACTATGCTAACTAGATAGCAGGCTAGCTGTACATCTAAACATCTCAGAGTAAGAAAACAGTTCCGGACAGCTGTGTTGTTTTTAAAGTTCTGCTGGCTTCTTGAAAATATTTATTTCCCTTACAAAGAGCTTATTGTAATATATTGGGAGTCAAATATCAGAATCAGAATCACTATATTGGCCAGGTGTGTGTACACACACGACGAATTTGAATCCGGTTCACTTTGCTCTCAGTTGTACATACAGGTATAGACATAAGTACAGTTTGAAAGACAAGGGACATGACAGATAGACGCAAAACATAACATCAAAACATGAAACATATACATATAACTATATACATATTTAAAAGGTATATATGCTTGCACAAATATAGATATATATGGACTTGTAAACTGGGTAAAGGAGTACACCATTGTCACTTTTCACAGTCAGTCATCAATGACAGTCTAGGACGGCCCTGCTGCTCATGGTGTGCGTGTGTGTCAGTCACTGTTCCCTAGTACCTGTTTCAAAACCTGCGCAAAGTCTAATGGCCAGATTAAAAGCTTGAGACTGATTAGAAAAAAACACATTCAGAACACACCACATAACTTCCAAACACCACTAACAGGAGCAGACAAGTTGGGTTGTTAGATTGGCGGTAAATTGAAGGCATGTCATACATGTATGATACATGTAAATGAGCTGTACAGTCAGCCGGGGTACATGAACATAACATGCTGCAGAGTCACAGATCTAGTAATGATACGGCCCTTTATGTAGTTAACAAAGTAATAATGAAAGCCTCCAAACAATCCCATGATAGTCAGCTTGTCAGACCGTGCTCTGAAAACTTTTGCATAGCTATGTTCTGATTTATTTGTCAGTGTCAGATGGCTGGCCTATCACTGGATGCCTATATGAAACTGCTCCAAATTTGGTTCCAACACACTAGTTTTCACCATGCACATCTCAGAAATAATAATTAATAATGATAATAATATTGATATAATACCCCGTTCTAGAAAAACACAAACCTCCATGGACTTTTACTTATTTATTTATTTTTGTTAACATAACAGCTGTTGATTTTTTTTTTTTCAAAATGTTCTCAGAACAAGGTGTATACAAGAATGACAGCTGATTATAAATGAGTATATAAAACATGAGAAGAAAAGCCTAATTGGAGCATTGCTGCTGTCATCCTAACGTCTGCTTTCTTTTCTTCAAGTCGACCATTGAGCTGTTTGTGAACAGGCTGGATTCAGTGGAGTCTGTGCTGCCGTATGAATATACTGTGTAAGTAGCACTGTACCAATGTGTCCAGATTAGGTCCTTTTCTCTCTTATTACTCCACGACCTATATCTCTGTGCTTTAGTTTTGTCCAAAAGCAGTCAATAGTTGGTCTTGTTGCAATCTAAACTTTTAGGTAAACATTCAATTTGTCCATCAAATACAATTAAACAGCATCCCTTTTCAAATATTGTTTTGTATTAATGCATTAGTTTCTTGGTCTTGGTCTCGGCAGACTGGACCCCTCCTGGCACTTTGCATGTAACATGTCACGACTACATTGCAGGTCTTGAACGAAGAGGACTTGGGAGACTGGTCAAGACCACAACTGTGGAAATATATATCACCAGTGTTTCTCATTAATCACCTGAACATGTCTAATTTGTCCCAACACAGTTTTATAATGTGAAAATATTTTTACGGAGGTAAGAGTAAAACAAATGACGGTGAGAGTGGGTCACAAAGCTACAGTCTGTAGTTTTAGAGCACAGAAAACTAAAGAGAGGACAGGAGAGTTCAGGTCGAAGTTTAACCACTAGACCTCAAGCCAACAACCGCAGAGTTCCAGAATACCTTTAATCTAGTATTCACCAAGCCAAAGTATTTGTAGTATTTTCTATTTGAAATGTATGAAAGGAAATCTGGAGGGTATTTTTGTTATGTCATAACCATTCATATCTCTACAGTGTGTTTATGATGAAAGCGCACCAGATTGATGCATTTAACTTTAAAATCTACAACATTTGTTAGAAGCAGCAGGACTCTAAACCCGTTGCTGCCCTCCTTCACATGCACAGTGATTTTGCAATAAAATCTGACTAATCATATCAAATCAAATAAAATTTTATTTGTTTAGCCCAATGTCACAAAACACATTTTTCCTCTGAGGGCTTTACAATCTGTACAGGGAGTGACACCCTCTGTCCTTAGACCCTCGGTTCGATTAAGGAAAAACAGCAGCAGCAAATCATAAACGAACTATAAACTGTAATGGAGATATGGTAACAATAATGACAGTAATAATATATGTAGTGGACGTCATGCAGGACCACAGCAGCAGTCCCAACACAGTTTTATAATGTGAAAATATTTTTACGGAGGTAAGAGTAAAACAAATGACGGTGAGAGTGGGTCACAAAGCTACAGTCTGTAGTTTTAGAGCACAGAAAACTAAAGAGAGGACAGGAGAGTTCAGGTCGAAGTTTAACCACTAGACCTCAAGCCAACAACCGCAGAGTTCCAGAATACCTTTAATCTAGTATTCACCAAGCCAAAGTATTTGTAGTATTTTCTATTTGAAATGTATGAAAGGAAATCTGGAGGGTATTTTTGTTATGTCATAACCATTCATATCTCTACAGTGTGTTTATGATGAAAGCGCACCAGATTGATGCATTTAACTTTAAAATCTACAACATTTGTTAGAAGCAGCAGGACTCTAAACCCGTTGCTGCCCTCCTTCACATGCACAGTGATTTTGCAATAAAATCTGACTAATCATATCAAATCAAATAAAATTTTATTTGTTTAGCCCAATGTCACAAAACACATTTTTCCTCTGAGGGCTTTACAATCTGTACAGGGAGTGACACCCTCTGTCCTTAGACCCTCGGTTCGAGTGAGGAAAAACAGCAGCAGCAAATCATAAACGAACTATAAACTGTAATGGAGATATGGTAACAATAATGACAGTAATAATATATGTAGTGGACGTCATGCAGGACCACAGCAGCAGCCACAAATCCATGAGATTGTTGAGTCTACTCTTAAAAGTGTTGACCGTGCCTGCCTCCTGTATTTACATAGTATTAGTTACTAGTTATTATTACATAGTATATACAGTCCAGGATTTTGTGGGCCGTCCTAAAGGGTGGCTTGATGACACTCTGAGGCTCCCATGAGTGGGCGTGGCTTTAACACATTCAGCGGACTAAAAACACTTTGAACAGTCACTTCCTTTTTGTACAGATTTGACTTCTGCTCAGAGAGCACATTGAATCGTCCATCAGAGAATCTGGGCCAAGTTCTTTTTGGGGAAAGGATCGAGCCGTCACCATACAAGGTAGCACACTTCTAAAAAACACAAACACACACACACACGCACACAGACTCACACACACACACACACACACACACACACACAAAGATGCATGAGTGGCTGTGTTTACATACACGGAACAGAAACAGAGGGTGCTTGTTTGCAGATACAGGGCTATATTTAGGCCAGGTGCAGAAAGGTAAATTCAATTGGAGAATATTTTCTCCAATTGAATTCTCCTGACTGACCCAGACAAAGAATAATAATTAGGCACTGTTGTTTTGTTATATTTCTATGGGCAGAAAAATATTTAAAATTTGACATAATTGATGCTTAATTTTTTTAAAATATCAAATTTATTAGTTTGATTTATTGTAAAATGTGCACAGTGAAGAATGATTCATCATTTGTATCAATGACAAGAAACAAACAAAACCCAGCTGACACACACACACACTTACTAACTGTGTGTCCTGTGTGTCAGTTTGAGTTTAAGAAACCTGCTGTGTGTAAGAAGGTGTGCACAAAAACATATGACAGCAACAGTCCTGCAGACAAAGCCAAACTGGACTTCCTCAAGAAAGGCATGCTGCTCAACTACCAGCATCACTGGTATGTACACTTCACTTCACTGACACACAGACACACACACACACACATACATGATAGGGCTGTCATCCTTCCTCTTTAATCCCATTCGAATTTCATTAATTATTATTTTTTTAATTCGAATAATATTCGAATTTTTTATGTTAAAATATAGCCTATTTATGCATTACTATAGGTTACCTTGTAGGGCATGGGGTTATTATACTTTTGGCCAGTAGAGGGCGTTCCGATGTAATCAGTAAACATTCTATACCAGAAGTCAAGAGATGTTTGTTGTAAGTAAATAATAAAGATCAGGCAGAAAAGGAAAAGTTCAATTCTGAATTTTAATTCAACTCTGAGTACAACACTGAGCCAGGCTGCTGGAGAAACCTGGTCCTTTAAAAAAATGCTTCTGTTTTTTTTTTTTTTTTTTGTTTTTTTTTAATACCAAAATGCTCTGGTGTCAAAAGAATGGATAGGTTATGTGGTTCACCTTTATGTTTACACAGAAGTAATATATCAACTATTAAATTCAACTCATTACTCAAAGTGCGTCACATAGCCTACGAAAATAACTGAAATTGCCCACAGGCAAAACTGAAAGTGCCTCATAAACATAACTAAAATCGTACATAACTACAACTCAAATTGCGCACTCAAGTGCATACAAAAATAACCAACTTTGCAAATTCAAAAATAACTCAAATTGCGCACGTTACATACAAAAGTGAAAGTGCTTATGGCGGCAGTGGGCCGATAACAGTCAGGCATTCCTACATTTCTAACACGCCACATCTTTTTATTAGGCCTATTTCTAAAGGTTGTTAGCCAAAAACACCAGGCGATCCACGTTTGCTGGGTCTAGTGCAGAGCGTTTTTTATTTACTATCATGCCAGCAGTGGAAAAAACCCTTTCTGCTCTAACTGAGGTGCCCGGGATGCTCAAGTAGCGCCGTGCCAGCCGGGCGAGGTGAGGGTACTTGGTTCCTGACGTCTTCCACCACGACAATGGGTTGCTGTCGCTAGGTATTGGTGTCTCAGCATCGTACATGCGCATCTCTTGCTGTAGCACAAGTCCACTGTCCAAAGTACCACCTGGACCAGCAAACTGGCGATAAACATTCCCCAAAAGGGACCCCATAGCACCCAGAGGGGTTCCATCCCCTGCTCCCTCTTCATTCTCCGCGTGCTCTTCATCCTCCGCAATCAACCTCATCTCTCTATGTACTTTATCGCGCACCTCCTGCTGTTGTTCTCCGGTCAGATGAATCAGTCGATGGAACCGGGGGTCGAGGTAACTAGCAGAATTGAGAAGCATGAACGCATCTTTGGTATGACTGTAGCGCTTCTCGAGGTCGGCGGAGATCTTAGTTTTCATGTCATTGAGTGCTTGAGGATCACCGGTAGATGGCTGAAGATGTGACATAAGCACGTACTTAAGGGGGAGAACGGCTGATGCGGTTGGAAATCGGTCAGTTGATAATGCCTCCGTGGCCACTTTAAAAGGCTGTAGCAATGAGCTCACCTACAGAAAAAACATAAATAGGCTACTGTAAGAATATTTGACGGTGGGCCTAATATTCTGCTCCTCTGTCACGCTGAACATGTTATGGCCTGTTAATGATTATTGGTTTGTTAATTTAGGCATGCAAAATCGCTGTGTTAGTTTAATGTCTGTGACTCACCTGCTCCATGAGGCTCCACTCGTTGGTGTTCAACTCAAGATGACCGAGTTTTTTCTCCATGATGACAGCTGCCACCGGAGCTTGCTGATCCGCTGCCCGACACACCATGTCGTAAGTGCTGTTCCAACGGGTGGCACAATCATTGATCAGCTTAGCAGGTTTCACTCCGAGCAGCCTCTGTTTAGATTCCAACAGGTAGCTGTCCGTGGTTGACTTGTTGAAATGCAGTGCTGTGGCCTTCAGTCTGTTGATAGGGCTTTCGATAGCTCGCACTGTTAGCCCTTTCCTCACAGCCAAGTTAATAGTGTGGGCCATGCATGGTACATTGGCTACTTGCAGGTGCCTCTCGACAGCGTTAATATAATTAGCCGCATTGTCTGTGGTAATGGACAGCACCGACTGGGGCCTCACGTTGTATTCTCCGAGTATATTGGCGATGCACTCTGCGACGTGTTCAGCTGTGTGGGTTTTCTGGACTTCGGCTGTTTTAAGAATGATGTCCTTCAGTTCCCAGTCCTCGTTTATGAAATGTGCGGTGACTGTCACATATGCCTCGGTGGCTATCGAGGTCCATCCATCTGTTGTCAGGGAAATGTTTTCTCCGCTTAGCATTTTTTTGATGTTGTCTTTTGTTGCATCATAAAGTTTAACAACTCTGTCACTGATGGTTGCACGGGAAGGAACTGCGTACCTGGGTTCTAACTCCTGGACGAAATCTTTAAACCCAGACCCCTGCGAGATGTTTATCGGCCTCATATCTTTGCAGATAAATCGTGTCAGTTTATCGGTTATCTTCCTTTGACGTTCGGCTGATAAGCCCCGTGAGGCAGGCATGAAAGAGGTGATTCGTGCCTGCTTGGGCTGAGGTTCATCAGTGTCCGAAGTTAGCTCGGCTAGCTTGCCAGGGTGTAGCGTCAACAGGTGTGTCCGCATGTTACTCGTCGTGGTATGATACTTCATTCGAGCCTCGCACAGCCTGCATATTACGGTTTCTCTGTTTGTTATTTTTCCATTTTCTGACGGAAATCCAAAGTATTTCCATACCAAGCTTCTGTGATGTTCAGGAGTGGTAATATCCGCCCGTGAATTCTCCTCGCTCGCCATTAATTAAATTCTGATACTGTAGCTCCTAGGCAACGCTATGATAACGTTCAAGCATTGAAGTAACGCGATAAATCAACGTGAGATTTGGATTCAGTCAGACTCAGACTCATGTAACAAAAATGAATAGAAGAACGACAAAATTCGTCATTACGTTGTCTTGAAAAAAAAATAAAATAAAAAAAACATTCGACTAGTAATTCCTGCGTTCGAATTCTATTGTTTTTTTAATAGTCGAATTATATTCGAAAAATGAAAGTCGTTCCAACAGCCCTAATACATGATGTACATGCAAAATATTTTATCCCCTCTGTGGCCATTCAGTGGTCATTACCATCTATTTGCACATCTGCATGATGCTTTGTGTTGATTGTCTGAGCTGTAGTGTGTCTGTTGAATTGTGCTTCATGATAATGGTGACGATGATGTGTGTGTAGGATTGTAGATAACATGCCCGTCACTTGGTGCTATGATGTTGAAGATGGGCAGTTCTGTAATCCTGGTTTCCCTATTGGCTGTTACGTCACTGAAGGAGGCCGACCCAAAGACGCCTGCGTGGTTAAAGTGAGTGCGTACTAGAACTGTAATCAATCGCACAAATGACTATTATTTCACAGGATTTAATACTGTACTGTACTGTACAGAGAAACCATGAAATAAACGATTAAATGAACATACAAATCATAAACTTTTGTTAGTTAATAAATAGTAGAACTGTTGTATAAAAGCAATATAATGACTATGATATTGTTCATATTCACTGCAATAGTACTCCCTCTTGTGTGATATTGCTTTATTATGACTTTGTCTGTGTCTTGATGTTTTTGACTTGGTTTGTTTTCCAGTCTAACTTTATTGAAAAAGACGCTTTTTACATCTTTAACCACGTGGACATCACCATCTTTTACCACATTGTGGAGCACGAACAACTCGGAGCACGATTGGTTGCTGCCAAGATTGAACCCAAAAGGTAACAAATCACAGTTTTACATTTTTTTTTTAGTTTGGAGCAATCTAGTTAAAATGTACCCGGAACTCTTTGCTTAGCACGTGATTTAATATTTTTACAATTGGGACGGTTGTAGAACTTTTTGTGAATGCTAAAAGAGCTCTGGTGTATGAATCCATCCGTTTCACTGATTAGTGGAATAGTGTGATATTAGTTAGTGTCATCATAGTTTCTGCCTGCGTCATGCAAATTGGATATTCTTTACTTTGGTCTGAAATCTATTTCCTCTTTATCCAGCTATGAAAACCCTAATGATGACAGCCCTGATTGTTCCGGAGGACCAAAGTTCCTGAAAAACGCACACACTGGAGTGTTCAAGATCCCATACACTTACTCTGTCAGCTTTGTGGTTAGTACATCTTGGTCTTGGTGTTAAATGCTGCCTGTGTTTCGTGAGGCTCAAATAAAAACTGAAGATGGACGAATGTTGAAATTGAGTGGAAGTGGAAAATACATGACTTTTGTTTTTGTGTGGATTCCTGAAAAGGAAGGGCCTTTGGAGAGCTAGGCCAGGTCATTATCTCTTCTAGTCACATGCTCTACCTTGCTCAATAACTTGCACTATATTTATAATATTTTCATTTTGTGTGTGTGTGTGTGTGTGTGTGTGTGTGTGTGTGTGTGTGTGTTTGTGTAGGAAGACAAGAATATTCGCTGGGCATCTAGATGGGACTACATCCTGGAGTCAATGCCTCACACCAACATCCAGTGGTTCAGGTAAGAATGATGGTTTCATGAATACAAAGCACTAATCAGTCTGACCATTTTATAATAACCTTTGAGTTCATACTACCGGACTATAAGCATTTGTGTAGAAGCTTCTACAGCAGATGATTATCTGATAGTGCTGTAGCCAAATTTAAGGAAATGATTCCTTCAGCATTGAATTCAATGCCATGTCTAACTGTAACAGAGGACTTGTCTACTTCCTTTAGCCACCCACAAATAGACCATCTTGTTGACAGTATTACAGGCTCATTACGGACAACTCTAGACTCTATTGCACCTCTGAAAAAGAAGATAATTAAACAAAGAAGGCTAGCACTATGGTATAGCCAGCAGACTCGTAAATTAAAGCAAGAGGCACGTAAATCTGAACGCAAATGGCGTGCCACTAAACTGGAAGAATCTCATCTAGTCTGGCAAGATAATCTCAAAACATACAGGAAGGCTCTCCGTAATGCCAGAGCAGCCTATTACTCTTCTTTAATTGAGGAGAATAAGAACAACCCCAGGTTTCTCTTCAGCACTGTAGCCAGGCTAACAGAGAATCACAGCTCTACTGAACCATCTATTCCTTTAGGTCTAAGTAGCAATGACTTCATGAGCTTCTTTAATGATAAGATTATAACTATTAGAGACAAAATCCATCACCCCTTGCCCTCAACAGGCATTGATTTGCATTCTGATACAGCAAGTTTGGAAACAGCTGTAAAACCTGTTATGTATTTAGACTGTTTTTCTCCCATCAACCTTCATCAAATAACTTTAATCATTTCTGCAGCTAAGCCGTCAACCGGTCTCTTAGACTCCATCCCAACCAGGCGGCTCAATGATTTGTTTACCTGTAGTTAGTAATTTGTTATTGGATATGATTAATCTGTCTTTATTACAGGATATGTACCACAGTCCTTTAAGGTAGCTGTAATAAAACCTCTTCTTAAAAGCCACTCTAGACCCAGAGGTCTTAGCCAACACAGACCGATATCAAACCTTCCTTTCTGTCTAAGATACTTGAGAAAGCTGTAGCTAATTAGCTGTGTGACTTTCTCCATAACAATAGTCTATTTGAGGATTTCCAGTCAGGATTTAGAGTGCATCATAGCACAGAGACCGCATTAGTCAAAGTTACAAATGACCTCCTAATGGCATCAGACAAAGGACTCATCTCTGTACTTGTCCTGTTAGATCTAGTGCGCATTTGACACCATTGACCACAAATTCTTTACTGGAAACTCAAATTGGCATCAAAGGAACCGCCCTAAGCTGGTTTAAATTGTATTTTTTAGATCGATCTCAGTTTGTTCACGTCAGTGATGAATCCTCATGCAGACCAAGTTTGTCATGGAGTCCCACAAGGTTCTGTACTTGGACACTTCTATTCAGTTTATATATGCTTCCTTAGGGAACATTATTAGGAATCACTCTATCAATTTTCATTGTTATGCTGACGACACCCAATATATTTATCGATCAAGCCTGATGCAACCAATCAGTTAACTAAACTCCAAGCATGCCTTAAGGATATAAAAAGTTGGATGACCTACAATTTTTTGATGTTAAATTCAGACAAAACTGAAGTTCTTGTAATTGGACCCAAACACCTCAGAAAATCTCTTCAGAGACTTAGTTACTTTAGATGGGATCACCCTGGCCTCCAGCTCCACTGTAAAGAATCTTGGAGTTGTTTTGTGATCAGGATTTGTCCTTTAACGTCCACATAAAACAAATTTCGAGACTGCATCTTCCAATTACGTAACTCGCTAAAATCAGACGCATTGTCTCTCAAGCGGATGCAGAAAAACTAGTCCACGCATTTGTTACTTCAAGGCTGGAATATTGTAACTCTTTGTTATCAGGCTGCTCTAATAAGTCTCTTAGGACTTTGCAGTTAATTCAGAATGCTGCTGCACGTGTTCTGACAGGAACCAAGATCAGAGATCACATCTCTCCCATTTTGGCTTCCTTGCATTGGCTACCCATTAAATCTAGAATAGAATTTAAAATTCCTCTCCTTACTTACAAAGCTCTTCATGGTCAAGCACCATCGTATCTAAAAGAGCTCATAATACCTTATTACTCCTCTAGAACACTGCGCTCTCAGGACACTGGGTTCCTTGTGGTTCCTATAGTTTCCAAAAGTAGATTGGGAGCCAGAGCTTTCAGTTATCAGGCTCCTCTTCTGTGGAACAAACTACCTTTCTGGGTTCGGGAGGCAGACACGGTCAACACCTTTAAGAATAGATTTAAGACTTTCCTTTTTGATAAAGCCTATAGTTAGGGCTGGCTCAGGTCATCCCTTAGTTATGCTGCCATAGGATTAGACTGCCGGGGGACTCTGGGTTATGCCTAGCCAGGCACGGTATTGGTTGAAGATGCACACATCTCGCTTACCGAAAACTAACTCTCTCTCTCTCTCTCTCTCTCTATCTATCTCTCTCTCTCTCTCTCCATCTCTCCATCTCTCTCTCTCTCTCCATCTCTCCATCTGTGGACATGTCTCATTAATGCATGTTACTAACCAAACTTCCCTGGAGTTTCTGTGCTCCGTCGTCCAGCAGGTTCTCGTGGATCATGGCTGCTGCTGTGATCCTGCACGACGCCCACTACATATATTATTACTGTCATTATTACTACCATATCTGTTAATGTAATGATTTTTATCATTCATTGTGATTCATTGTCATTTTGTCAGTCATTGTAACTGTACAATATGCTTGTGTTGATTTGTTCTGTACACGTGACATCTATTGCACGTCTGTCCGTCCTGGGAGAGGGATCCCTCCTCTGTGGCTCTTCCTGAGGTTTCTTCCACCTTTTTTCCCTGTTAAAGGTTTTTGTGGGCAAGTTTTTCCTCACTCGACCTGAGGGTCTAAGGACAGAGGGTGTCACTCCCTGTACAGATTGTAAAGCCCTCTGAGGCAAATGTACTTTGTGACTTTGGGCTATACAAATAAAATTGATTTGATTTGATTTAATCAACTCTGGTGTCTGCTAGCATCAAAATACTGATACCATATTGTTAATTTAGCTTTGCTGTTTTTCTTCTTCAGCATAATGAACTCGTTGGTGATTGTGTTGTTCCTGTCTGGAATGGTAGCCATGATCATGCTGCGGACTCTGCATAAAGACATTGCCAGATACAATCAGATGGACTCTGTGGTGAGAACCTGTCCCTGTGGATAAGATGGCGCTTTGGTGGGACAGTGCCAATATCTTTAAGTTTGTAATTACAGCAATACTTAACTAACTCATCTTACTATATTTATCATCACATGAAACACAATCAAAGGATTAGCCAAGTCATAATCATAATCATGGAAAGATGACCTGGACATAGAGATATCTGTTTTCTTCTCCAGGAGGATGCCCAGGAGGAGTTTGGGTGGAAGTTAGTCCATGGAGATGTTTTCCGACCTCCCAGAAAGGGAATGCTGCTGTCGGTGTTTCTTGGCTCTGGAACTCAGATCTTCATTATGACCTTTGTCACACTTTGTATGTCTTCATCTTCATTGTTCCTCATTCTTTTCATTGTTTAAAAGAATAAAAAAAACCCCAGTATCGATGCCAAACTAGCACCACCTTTTGGTGACAAGCTCAATCTGGGGTCTAAACATGTTTTCTACATAACATTTATAATGTGAGTTAATTATGGCAAATGGCATGAAGTTAAGTGATGTGAGGTTGTAAACAAATCCCCACCTATTGTGACTATTTTGTCAAAATGTTGTTATGTTTTCTAAAATGTTGTGTTTATACCTCAGGGCCACAGTAAAAACCCAATATTGGCCAGTGTTTTATAATCAGAATTTCTAGCCTTTTAAATATCAATATTGGATTCATTGGCTTTATTGCTACCGTATTTAACCCAGCTTCAAATCTGTAACATGAAATCAAATCATTTCTTTCCAGTCTTTGCCTGTCTTGGCTTCCTCTCTCCGGCTAACCGTGGGGCTCTGATGACGTGTGCTGTTGTTCTCTGGGTTCTTCTGGGAACTCCAGCTGGATATGTGGCTGCTCGCCTCTACAAATGTGAGTGAACAAGAAAACAGGCAAGTTAGCTGTGGCGGCTGTGGCTCACAGGCAGAGCGGTCCACTAATCAGATGATCGGCGGTTCGATCCCCGGCTCCTCCGGTCTGCATGCCGAAGTGTCCTTGGGCAAGATGCTGAACCCCAAGTTGCTCCCGAAGGCTGTGCCATCAGTGTATGAATGTGTGTGAATGGGGTGAATGAGATATGTAGTGTAGAGCGCTTTGAGTGGTCGGCGCTATATAAGTACAGTCCATTTACCATTTATGTATGTTGAGGCAAAAAAAAGAATGGTCTAGGTTGGTGTCAAAACACTGCAGCCTTCTAAAGGAGCTGTGGATCTATACACCAAAAGAAGACAAGACAGCTTTCCAGTTTGATTTCTTAAACGTCCTTTCTTCTTGGTCTTTGTTTTTGTTTATAGCTTTTGGAGGAGAGAAGTGGAAGACCAATGTTCTGCTGACAGCCTTCCTTTGTCCTGGGTAAGACTGGTTCAGGTGGCGCAAAAACACACGATAATGGAAGAATAGAAGTGTCACAAAATGAAGAAGATGTATTGACTTGATCCTGTTCTCTCATGCATTAACTCCTTCATCTGACATCCTGTCTGTCTCTGTTCAGGGTGGTGTTTGCAGATTTCTTTGTGATGAACTTGATCCTGTGGGGTGAAGGGTCTTCAGCAGCCATGCCTTTTGGGACCCTGGTAGCCATATTGGCACTTTGGTTCTGTATCTCTGTGCCACTTACCTTTATAGGAGCATACTTTGGCTTCAAGAAGGCAGTAAGTGAATATAAAGCCACACATTTTAGCTGTGTGTATATATGTATATGTATATATATGCTCAACTTTTTTGGAGCACAGAGTGAGGAGGAAAGGGTACACCCACAGTGTAAGAAGGAAAGGTTCCGCAGGTCCTTCATCCCTGCTGCTGTCAGGCTTTACACCTGCACCTGATCATGTTGTAGTCTCCTGTTCATGCCCCATTGCAATCTTTTTTTCTATTTTATTTCATTTATACCCTGCAGTTATTATTTATACCATGGTCACTTACTTACTTTTGTAATATTATTTATATTATGGTCACTTTCCTTTGCAATATTTCTTACACTATGGTAGCACTACAGTACTCGACTGTTTTGAATGTTTTATTGTTTTTCATGTTTATTGTGTAGGTTATAGATATTTCTGTCTGTTTCATTTCTGTGGGTTTTTGTCCTTTTATTTGATTCTACTTCTGTAGTGTATATTACACTTTCGGCTGCTGTAACAAGTGAATTTCCCCGTTGTGGGATAAATAAAGTATAATCTAATCTAATATAATATAAAATTTGACACACACATAGACACACACAAACTCATTATATGTGTTACTTTACTGACTGGCCCCTGATCTACTAACTGGCTCTCAAACCTGATTCTGGGGTCCACTCTTCCTCACTGTCCTCCTCAAGCTCACTGTCCTCACTTTCGGATGGAATGGCCCTAACTGTCTCCTGCTTGCGACCATAAAATGTCCTTGCATCCATTTCCTACAAGCAATAGTAGAGAGTGCATTGAGTACATCTCCATCCATTAGAATGATATTGCCCTAACAAAAGTACTACAACTGCATGATGTTGCCCTGGGGCAACGAATGAAAAAACACAGTTTTAGTATATAAATAAAAACAAAAAACAAATATAAACAATCAAATATGCTTTTCTACATATTCATGCACATTCACATATTTTTTCAACCAAGTTATTTCACTTTGAGGTGTAGAAAAGTGAAATTTATCTTAGCGTTTGCTGGCACTCTGCCTCATGTGGCTCATCTCCAAAACCTCTAACGTGCTGTCCCTCTGATGTACTCATTCCTGATCCTATCCATCTTGGTCACTCCCAAAGAGAACCTCAGCATCTTCATCTCTGCTACCTTCAGCTCTGCCTCCTGTCTTTTCCTCAGTGGCACTGTCTCTAGACCAAACAACATCATTGGTCTCACCACAGTTTTGTACACCTTTCCTTTCATTTTAGCTGAAACTCTTCTATCACACCTGACACTTTTTTCCACCCGTTCCAACCTGCCTGCACACACTTCTTCACCTCTTTTCAACACTCTCCATTGCTCTGGACTGTTGAGCCTAAATACTTAAAATCCTCCACCTTCTTTATCGCTTCTCCCTGTAACCTCACTCTTCCACTTGGGTCCCTCTCATCCATCCATCTATCCATCCATCTATCCATCTATCCATCTATCCATCTATCTATCTATCTATCTATCTATCTATCTATCTATCTATCTATCTATCTATCTATCTATCGTGAATGTAATATCTGTACTCAGAAGCATTAGTATTTTGCTAACAATAGCAAACTTAAGATGTGACTATACTGTACATACATACTTTTACAGCTCCTCAACATCTTTGAACTATCTATTCTGGAGTTGTCTTTTCTAAGACAACTAACTCAATAAAGTCTGCAACACAGCATATCTAAGTACAGGAAACAGTAAAGCAGAAAGTTGAAAGAGGTTCTGCTCGGTACCAAGTTTGCTTAACTGTGGGACGTATGCTGTCCAACATCATCAGTTCATATATGAAAAATATTAAAGACTGCAGTAATACTAATCTATGAATCTATCTTTACTACTAAAGTGCTAAAAGTCTGTTATCGGGTCAGACATTGTCTGTGTTGTCATGTTCTGTCTCACCATGATGATTCAATGTTTCCCCGTCTTGCTCTCTATCTTTCTTTTTTTCAGGGTATTGAGCACCCAGTGCGGACTAATCAGATTCCTCGTCAAATCCCAGAGCTGTCGTTCTACACAAAGCCATTCCCTGGTATCATCATGGGAGGAATTCTGCCTTTTGGATGTATATTTATTCAGCTGTTCTTCATACTTAACTCTATCTGGTGAGTGAAGAAAAAGTTTTGACTGTTATTATTAGAAAGTCAGAATACATCTTGCAAGTTCAGAATACAATCAAGAAGTTTGTCGACAACATTTTTGTAAAATTCCAAAATGTAAAAAACACATTAAGGGGTTCAATTCTTTTACAATCTACTTGTAAACTCTCTACACTATATAAAAATAAAATATTTCGGCCACTTATGCATTTCAATTACATAGAAAATTTCCATCCATTTGAATTACATAGTTCTAATATAAATAAACTAATGAACGTAATGAGAAGCAAGTAATAAGATTTATGTAATGGTATTAATAAACTCAAAATGACTGCATTCGTTTATGCTGTTGGGTTTGGACAAACAAATTGTCTTTATTAATATTGAATGCATAACAAATTGTCTTTATTAATATTGAATGCATAAACCTGGCTACTACTACGCTACTGTGTAGTGTAATCACACTGAGTTTATTAGTACTATTACATAAATCTTATTACTTGCTTCACATTAAGTTTATTAGCTAATGTATATTAAATCTTTGTAATTCACATGGATAGAAAGTTTCTATGTAATTGAAATATAAGTCCTGCATTTTGGCCAAAACTTTTTTTTGAGTGTAGACTGTCAATATTGTACAAAATGTCGTTGGTGGCCAGCGAAACAAAACATAAAGTTCCATCATCCAGTGATGTATTAACTTTAAGGATGTGGGCATGTCTCTGCCTCTCCTGCAGGTCCCATCAGATGTACTACATGTTTGGCTTTCTTTTCCTTGTCTTCATTATTCTGGTCATCACCTGCTCTGAGGCCACCATCCTGCTCTGCTACTTCCACTTATGTGCTGAGGTACACAGCACCATCACTGACTTTAACACTGTTCTTTTTATGTTTCAAGCATGGTCTTAATAAACATTTTTGTATCTTACATGTACTGTTACCTCTGATTTTACCACTGCAGCAGGAATGAATTGTTCCAAAGTGTAGGTAAACTTCAGGGTGTCCATAGGACAGTGGAGTGTAATACTGAAATGATACAAACTGTAAACTAGCTGGAATGTTATGAGGCAAACAATATGGAAACATAATTCATCTCAGTTTAATGGTTTGATCTTAAAAGGATGAACCCTCTCTGTCAGATCCAGATTTACAATACAGTGTGTTTCTTTTACATTTCATCTCTTCACAGGACTACCATTGGCAGTGGCGTTCATTCCTGACCAGCGGCTTCACTGCTGTCTATTTCCTGGTCTATGCCATTCATTACTTCTTCTCTAAACTGCAAATCACCGGACTGGCCAGCACCATCCTATACTTTGGTTACACCATGATCATGGCTCTTATCTTTTTCTTATTCACTGGTAGGTATAAAAAAAATAATAATAATAAGGGAAGGATGATGTATTTCCCATTCTGGCTCATTGTGGCTTTTGCCTTTCTCATGGACATGACTACAAAGTTGATGGAGGTTAAAAGTTTGCTGGAATGTTCTCAGTTTAATGGGGAGAAATCTTGCTGTTAGCTGGTGTCTAACAGTCTCTCTCCTTATAGCTCTGGTTTGGTCTCCACAAGCTCCTGAGAAAGATAGCTCACTCTTTAGTTGAGAAATGCTCCACCAACTACTCATTAAGTGTCTGTGCAGGGTGTGTAGTAGAGATCTGAGTTCCAAAATGGGTTCAAGCATGGCTACTCACATCATAATGTAAGTACGATGATGAGTCCTCATGGGTCCAAAGATCAATAGAATGATAAGCATGCGACGTGTGTGATTCCATCACAAGATGGTCTCTGGTGTTTGTAATGTGTCTGTTTAGAACATGGTGGTTTATGTACTGGTTTAATACTTGTGTACAGTTCTATAGTTATAGTGAGGTGACAGATGCAGATCTACAACCAATCAGAGCATTGATACAGTAGTTGTGACGTAGCATTGAGCAACACATACAAATTAGGGCTGTGCTTGGTCCAAACAGGACAAATGCTCATTTTTACAAACCTTGTCAAAGGTGTGTTGACATGTGTGTTGTGCTTGACAAAACACTTGTCAACACACGTGACTGTTCAAATCTGAATAGGTGATGCTCCTCTGTCAAGCACTGTTTAAAACCAAGCCCATCTTAAATAAAGGACTGTGATTGGCCCATTCGTAACCAAAGGGGATGACCAGACTATGTGCCAGAGAAAAGGAAGCATAAAGGCTCAAATATTACACTGTCCTTAAATTGCAACAGATTGAGAGCTACAGTGCTGAAAATATGGTACACTCAGAATCAGTCATTGCTGGTGACCCACATGATGTGTATACATTATATTAGTCTAAACCAGTTAATTTAGCACTAATAAATTTTATATTTTCTCTGCCCCAGGTACAATCGGCTTCTTTGCCTGTTTCTGGTTTGTTACCAAGATCTACAGTGTGGTCAAAGTGGACTGAAGGATCCCAACACGACAGACTATGTATGGCTGGTGTGGCTGAAGGTTGCTTTCTCCCATCAATCTCTGGAACATTTAGCACTGTCAGACTGAACATTACGACGTGAACCTTCACCTGTTTGTTTAATCAACCAGAGACTCAACTCAACTTTCTGCCTCTGAGTGACAACAGTTTGCTTTGTTTCTGTGCCTAAAATATTTGTGTGTGAGCATGTGTACACTGGGTTGTAATTTTATACATACACTATCTATCTGAACTGAAAGAAACATAACTGAATAAGCCTCGTAATACGGCTAGTGTCTGACAGTTAAATACAGTGCAGTGACCACAGCTGGCACTGCGGACAGACTGTATCGGTTCTCATTTTAAGGTTCTTTCATAATTTGTGCGCTCTGTTTGCAGATGTAGTTAGAAATTGTAGTTCTACAGATAAAGTTGTGAGGCTCTACTCCTTAACGGCTACCACTAGTCTCTCTGACCGGTTATTGACACTGTATGTGTCAAAATGGATCCACCCCATGCTCCATTCTTAAGGCTCATCTAAGTGCAGCAGGATATGCAGCTAATTTTAAAGTTTGAAGTTCATCACCAATGAGAGTTTTGTGGTATTCAGTTTCTTCACATTATTATGGGACAGTTGTCATTTATTTGTGGTGCGGGTGGAGAGCTGAACTGCAATTTGGAAAAGGGGTGCAGGTTCAGCCAACTGGCCTCCAGTTCTGTGAAACAGACAAGGGCTGCAAGGAGGCACACACTGAAATAAAACAGTTTGACAGCTTCCATAATGCAGGGCCGAAATGTATTAGAATCTAACAGAAAGCTAAGTTCTAGGCGACTTTGCTACAGTAGTAGCCTCTGCTTCATTACAGGCGATGCACATTTTGATGCCTGTCCTCATTGTGTTCTTGCTCCAAAAAAGCAGCCTTTCTATCACATTCACTCTCCAGAGGCACTTCTCAGCTCCTTATTTTGCCTACTGCACTTTCTATGTGCTTTGATCAGTCTTTGTAGGTTTCAGGTCAGTCCAAGACTTCTTTAGTTAAGGCTAACAAATGTTACAAGCAAAAAGTAGTTAGATATCAATGAAGCTCAAATTTTGGGCAGAACAATGGCTCAAGCTTTTTAAAAAAATAATGAAAAATACATAGTGATAAAAACATGTTAGGTCAGACAGAAATGGACTTTGGCTAGCTGTAGTAGTTTCACCATCTCTCACTGACCTCCAGCAAATAATTCTTTGGAACCTGGCAGCCTTTCTGTTGTCTTGTTACAGTGTGTCACTGTTGGTTACATGTATTTCTATATGCTGAGCTCGCCTTGTCAAAGCTCTTAACTGCACAGTTTAACTAACTGTAGCACAACAATTAAAAGCAAAATTTCAGTACAAAAGGAATGACACTCCATACAATGAGTTTGAGCGTAAGAATAATTTCTCAAATTTAAAAAGGATTTAATTGAAAACATTTTGTGTAAAAGTAAAGAAGAGTTGTTGACTGTTTAGTCCAGGATTGAGAAATGTGTGTAACCAATTGTAAGAAAAAACAAACCTGTAAATTCTGAGCCTTTAATGAGATTCAAGAGAAAGAAACGAACAGCCAGAAATCTCAACACCATCGTCCCTTACATCCCAACAGTACACACTACAATACTTCTTCTGTTACAGTTGTTCTGTTCAGGAATAAATCCATTTTTTCTTTTTTGAAAGTGAAAGTCATTCTTGAGAGAGCTGACTACCATGAGACGAGCTCACATCTTTGTATACCAGGTGGTTATGATCTATCAGTTCATCTTGCTCTTGTTCTCAACTTTCTCCACAAGTGCACCAAGTTTGTGAAGTGAGTCAGTGAAGCGGGCTGTGTATCAGAGGCTTTACCTCGACCATCTTAACGTTATGGAGTTTGAAACACTTATTGTATATAGCTTTTTCTAATGTAAAACAAAGTGGAGTGGGAAATGGAACAAATGAGAAAGATGTGAATGAACTTGCTCATTACCATGGAAACATTCTTCTAATATTCTTGTGTTTTAAACTATGCTTTGTCAAAGTTTGTTGTGATTAATCAGACGTCTAATAATTAAATTGGTTTTCGTTTTCTCTCATTTCAGTTTAATTTGAGTTCTTCAGTCTTTCCTCTCTGCTTGTACGTTGTACAACTGATCTCAGATTTTCTTTTAAGCTAACTCTTTAGTTCTGCATTTACATTTCATTTAGTCATGTAGCTGACACTTTTATCCAAAGTAAATGGTTAATGTACTGTGCCTATGGTGATGAGCCAAAATAGAGCATGAACAACGCCATGGAGTGGAAAGTTCCTTGGACTGAGCTGTGGAAGGCCAAGCCCAGCCTATTAAGTTCCTTCCAATGATGTGCTTCCCAGCCTGTCAAACCTCCATACATGGGGCAAGATGGAGTCACCAGCCTGTTCACTTTGTGCAAAGTGTGGAACAGCTGAGCACATCCTGAGCTGCTGCGCCGAGGAACTGGGAGAGCAGTGTTACACATGAAAGCATGACCAAATTTCTCAAAACCATCACAGAATCCATCAGTACTGGATTGTAGTGGGGCAAGAAGACCTGCCTTCCAAAGCAAGCCATTGCCTTTGTCAGAGCAGCCAGGACCAATAGTCTTTCCACAGAATCCTCTTCTGTCTGACCATTTTTTAATGATAAGTACATATTACTGGACTATAAGCCTTTTTGCAGAAACTCCTACAGCAGATGTTTATCTGATAGTGCTGTAGCCAAATTTAAGGAAGTGATTCCTTCAGTATTGAATTCAATGCCATGTCTAACTGTAACAGAGGACTTGTCTGCTTACTTTAGCCCCTCACAAATAGACCATCTTGTTGATAGTACTACAGGCTCATTACGAACAACTCTCAATTCTATTGCACCTCTGAAAAAGAAGACAATTAAACAGAGGTTAGTACCATGGTATAGCCAGCAGACTCGCAAATTAAAGCAAGAGACGCGTAAATCTAAACGCAAATGGCACTATGCCACTAAACTGGAAGAATCTCGTCTAGTCTGGCAAGCTAATCTCAAAACATACAGGAAGGCTCTCCGTAATGCCAGAGCAGCCTACTACTCTTCATTAATAGAGGAGAATAAGAACAACCCCAGGTTTCTCTTCAGCCCTGTAGAGACAAAATCCATCACCTCTTGCCCTCAACAGGCAGTGATCTGCATTCTAATACAGCAAGTTTGGAAACAGCTGTAAAACCTGATATGTATTTACTGTTTTTCTTCCATCGAACTTCATCAAATAACTTTAATAATTTCTGCATCTAAGCCGTCAACCTGTCTCTTAGACCCCATCCCAACCAGGCTGCTCAAGGATGTTTTACCTCTAGTTAGCCCTTCTTTATTGGATATGATTAATCTGTCTTTATTAATGGGATATGTACCACAGTCCTTTAAGGTAGCTGTAATTAAACCTATTCTTAAAAAGCCCACGCTACATCCAGAGGTCTTAGCCAACTACAGACCGATATCAAACCTTCCCTTTCTGTCTAAGATACTTGAGAAAGCTGTAGCTAATCAGCTGTGTGACTTTCTCCATAACAATAGTCTATTTGAGGATTTCCAGTCAGGATTTAGAGTGCATCATAGCACAGAGACCGCATTAGTCAAAGTTACAAATGACCTCCTAATGGCATCAGACAAAGGACTCATCTCTGTACTTGTCCTGTTAGATCTTAGTGCTGCATTTGACACCATTGACCATCAAATTCTTTTACAGAGACTGGAACATCAAATTGGCATCAAAGGAACCGCCCTAAGCTGGTTTAAATTGTATTTTTTAGATCGATCTCAGTTTGTTCATGTCAATGATGAATCGTCCATGCAGACCAAAGTTTGTCATGGAGTCCCACATGGTTCTGTACTTGGACCACTTCTATTTAGTTTATATATGCTTCCTTGAGGGAACATTATTAGAAATCACTCTATCATGTCATTGTTATGCTGACGGCACACACATTATATTTATCGATCAAGCCTGATGCAACCAATCAGTTAACTAAACTCAAGCAGCCTTAAGGATATAAAAAGTTGGATGACCTACAATTTTTTTTGATGTTAAACAGACAAAACTGAAGTTCTTGTAATTGGACCCAAACATCATAAACTCTTTCTAAACTTAGTTACTTTAGAGGGATCACCCTGGCCTCCAGCTCCACGTAAAGAATCTGGGAGTTGTTTTTGATCAGGATTTGTCCTTTAACGTCCACATAAAACAAATTTCGAGGACTGAATCTCCCATACGTAACATCGCAAAATCAGACGCATCGTGTCTCAAGGGGATGCAGAAAAACTAGTCCACGCATTTGTTACTTCAGGCTGGACTATTGTAATCTTTGTTATCAGGCTGCTCCAATAAGTCTCTTAGGACTTTGCAGTTAATTCAGAATGCTGCTGCACGTGTTCTGACAGGAACCAAGATCAGAGATCACACTCTCCCATTTTGGCTTCCTTGCATTGCGCTACATGTAAAATCTAGAATAGAATTTAAAATTCTTCTCCTTACTTACAAAGCTCTTCATGGTCAGGCACCATCGTATCTAAAAGAGCTCATAATACCTTACTACCCCTCTAGAACACTGCGCTCTCAGGACGCTGGGTTCCTTGTGGTTCCTTTAGTCTCCAAAAGTGGATTGGGAGCCAGAGCTTTCAGCTATCAGGCTCCTCTTCTGGGAACAAACTACCTTTCTGGGTTCGGAGGCAGACAGTCAACACCTTTAAGAATAGACTTAAGACTTTCCTTTTTGATAAAGCCTATAGTTAGGCTGACTCGGTCATCCCTAGTTATGCTGCCATAGGATTAGACTGCCGGGGGACCCCACCCAGGGTTATGCCTAGCCAGGCACGGTATTGGTTGAAGATGCACACATCCCCTTACCGAAAACTCTCTCCTCTCTCTCCTTCCTCTCTCTCTCCTCTCTCTCTCTCTCTCTCTCTATCCTCTCTCTCCCTCCTCTCTCTCTCTCTTCTTCCCTCTCTCTCTCTGTCTTCTCTCCCTCTCTCCGCTCTCTCTCTTCTCTCTCTATCTCCCCATCTCTCCATCTCTCCATCTGTGGACATGTCTCATTAATGCATGTTACTAACCAAAATCCCCGGAGTTTCTGTGCTCTGTCGTCCAGCAGGTTCTCGTGGATCGTGGCTGCTGCTGTGATCCTGCACGACGCCCACTACATATATTATTACTGTCATTATTACTACCATATCTGTTACTGTAATCATTTTTATCATTCATTGTAATTCATTGTCATTTTATCAGTCATTGTACAATATGTTTGTGTTGATTTGTCCTGTACACGTGACATCCATTGCACGTCTGTCCGTCCTGGGAGAGGGATCCCTCCTCTGTGGCTCTTCCTGAGGTTTCTTCCACATTTTTTCCCTGTTAAAAGGGTTTTTGTGGGCAAGTTTTTCCTCACTCGAACCGAGGGTCTAAGGACAGAGGGTGTCACTCCCTGTACAGATTGTAAAGCCCTCTGAGGCAAATGTACTTTGTGACTTTGGGCTATACAAATAAAATTGATTTGATTTGATTTGATTTGGTTGGGCCACAAGAGGTGGTGGCTGGTGCAGAGGTAGTGGCTGGTGCAGACAACCTCATCTTTGCTGCCTCACTGAGCCTTTTCTGCTTTGCCTGTTCAGTCTCCTTTTTTCTGCAAATGTAATTGGTACTTTTGAAATGATGACAGCCATAGAGCCTCAAAGGGTGCTCTATGGTCATAGTTAACAGTGTCCAGTCCCTGGCTTTCAGTGTGGACTTGAGGTCCTCATAACCTTCCACATTCATGGAGCACCTGTCAGTTTCGATAATATCATCCATTAAATTGAATGATCCTTCCACCAAGGGGCCTATGAAAATGGACATAAGAGCTTTAACCAGCTTACACAGGGTGGGGTTCCTAACACCTCTCTGTGCATTTTTCAAGGAAGCAACATGGTTCCACCAGTCTACATCCACTCGACTGTCCTCTTCAATGTAGCTCTGGACACAAGGAAGCATGTCTGCATCAGTCTGGTAGGCACAGCATTCTTCTTCCACTTGACCAATCTCTTCAGCAAGGCCTCACCTGATGTGGTAAAAGCTTCAACAACAGAGTCAGATTGAATCAGAGATGGAGTTAAAGCGGAGAGTGATGTAATCACAACATTCATTCATCTAGGAGAAGTTTTTTTTAGCAGAAAATCTGCTAACTTCACATACCCTTTTCTGAGAGAGTCATAGATAGGTCCAACTCATACCTTTCTCTCCATACCTTCCTCTCCACACGGGCTTTGTTCATTGCAATGTAGAAAAATCATCCAACAGAGAGCCTCTTGTTTGACAGTTGCAAATATCTGCTCCGTACATCAGCCTTGAGAATCCCCTTTGAGTCAGTGGAATAGCCTTTGGCCTCAGAAATTTGCCTTTGAGAGCCATCATTTCAACATGCAGCAAAGGCACCATCGTTGTGTTTCATGTTGCAGCTTTTGGTAACACTTTATTTGAAGGGGTGTTCATAAGACTGACATGACATTGTCATAACTATGACATGACACTTGTCATGAACATTAATGAATGTCAATGACTGCTGTCATTAAGTGTCATGCGGTTTCTTATGTCATCTTTTACTGTCAACTTGACATTGTTTGGGGTGTCTTTGTTATGACAACTTGACATTTACCAAGATGACATAGGCTGACCATGTCTTTGTCATGACAACTTGACATTAACCAAGAGCACTTAGTCAGTAAATATCTTTGTCATGACAACTTGACATTAAGCAAAACCACATAGCTGAGAAGTGTCTTTGTCATGACAACTTGACATTAACCAGCATGACCTGCAGGTGACTTTCGCTTCAGCCTAGATGTACATGATGTTCAAGATTGAGAAAATATGTTTGATCCCTACTTATTGTAGGTCAGGTTTGAGGAACCCTTGGATTTCGATAGAGCCTGTCTGGAGGACGGAGCCAGAGAGAGACGCTGATGGCGAGCCGGACCTGGAGGATCGTAGATGTACACAGACCGGAATTTATCCTTTTGCTCACTTTTACACATACACACACACCCACAACAATCGTGTGGCTGGACTGAACACTAAAGGGTGCAGATATAGTGAAGTGAACAGAACAATAAAAAAAACACGTGCAGCTGCGAAAATTTTTATTTTGTTTTATTATTTTCTATACCTACCCGGGTAAGGCTGTTGTATGTATTTCATGTGGTTTATTATTCTCCCAGCTTCATATTAAAAAGGGGAGCATTTGTTCCATTAACAAAAAGAGCCACAGTGTCGGTCGTTCATGTGCATCGGTTGGTTAACCTGGGCTCCGGACCGAATTTAAATCTTCTGTTTCTTATTCTGGCCATTAGTTTCAAGTTATTATTATCATTACTAATACTTTCTGCTTCAGAAGGGTTACACTAATATTAACTGTTAGCCCATCAGCGCTAACATGCTAATGTAACAAGGCGAATGCTAAAATGCTAATGCAACATGCTAATGCTAACTGCTAGTCCATCATCGTTAACAGGCTAATGGCAAAAATGCTAAGGCGAACATGCTAATGCTAACTGCTAGCTAAAAATGCTAATGGTTAATGCTAGCACGTAAGCCGCTAGCTGCTCCTGTGTCCTAATAAACATGTTAAAAATGACTATTTGAGGTGTGCTTTTTGAATACAGATCCACAGCAACAGCCCACCGTCAACTCTCAAAATTTCTTTTCTAGTCTGCTGACAGTGTCAGTAAATGCATGGGGCGACCCGGGGCCAGAGTCCAGGCACACTCAATTTCTTTAGAAATTTTTCTATGAGATATATAGATATGATGGATAGAGTGGCATCACGGTTAGGTCTGAAACATCATTATGGTGTCTTGGGACGTCTCTTCCATGAATTAAAAAAGTAATGAAGAAATGAAATGTCTTCAACCAAAAGACTGATGTAAGGGTTCCATTATACTGTATCATGTTCAGTTTTGCGTTCCAGTGTTATTGTTATTTTAAGTAAAAAAACAGTTGAATGTACGTCCACTCACTTGACTTGTGTGTTGTGTTTAAAAAGATCTGCCAGTGGTAACATGTAAAACATTAATTTTTTTGTCCATATGGTACCAGTTTACTAGAAGTTTATGAAATGCAGATGGTGTCATAGCAGGTAAGAACACATTCATGTTGGTGTTGGTAAAGGATCCTATGGTGTAGTAAACACTTCATGACATATAATGAGAGTCCAAAGGGTACTACTTTACTTGAGCTCAAAGAAAATGCTTATGACAATTCATAATGATGTTCATGACGGGCAAAGTCAATTCATGATGGTGTAATGACAAGTATAACATTCATGTTGTTGGGGATCTTACTGTGTAGGCAGTCACTTAATGACATTAATGAATAGTCCAAAGTGTACCACTTTACTTGAGCTCAAAGAAATGGCTATGAAACATATATGATGGTGGTAATGACAGCAGTAGCATTCATGATGGTGTAATGACAGGCAAAGTCCGATTCATGATGGGTAAAGAGAGGCAATGACATGAGCGTGAAGTATCATGTTGAACAAAGCCAAAAAGAATAAAAAAGTTTTAACTGTTGGTCCTGCCAGGAAGGAGATGCTGAAAGTGACAGGTAAGTTGTCTTGTGAACGATAGCCAGTGTACTGGTCATCAGTTTCTCCTAATCAGAGAGTTGAACCACATGGCACGGTCCTACAGTGTGACGCACATTGGCCTTAAGACCCGGCCAGAAAAACAACGCAACACTCTATCACATGTTTTATTGACCCATCCAGAGAGCCAGGGTAAGCTCGAGCAGTTTTCACCAGACCCTAAAATCTATGCTAATCTCTTGGCCTTGAGTATGTGTAAGGATTGGGATGAGGGTGTCCAGCTGCTCCTCTTTCTGTGCGTGAGGTGTGGTACAGGAATCACTGGGTTTTAGTTCTTGCAGGGCTTGTGTTTGCCCATATGGTGCGTGGTCCGCTTAACTGCTGCATGAGAAGTGGGTTGGTAGTGTGAACCACAGAATCTGCTTGTCTATGTGCGTGATTTTCATTCTAAAACTTCACCGTGCTTGTGAGCTGGCTAAACAGAGCAGGTTGTTGCCTAGGCCAAGATGAGGCGCTGATTCGACAAGGATGCGCAGAGCCATAGTTTAGCCCTGGTGATAAGGTGCTGTTGCCCATCCTTGGCTCATCGTTACAGGCATGTTACAGTGGGCCCTATGTTGTCCGGGAGAAGGTTGTGTGCAGACAAATGTGTGCGCTTCCAGTAGCAGGTGGATTACATGTTGGGACATGGCATTGCTGAACCCAGCTGTAGCCCTGGAGTTCCCCCTTCCTGCTGGCTATTAAATCTGATGGTTCGGACCGGTTCTGTACAGACTTTAGGAAAGTGAAGGGAGTCACTAAGCCAGATTGCTATCCTCTTCCCCAAGTTGAGGACTGTGTGGATCATGTTGGCGGTGCCGATATGTGACCAAGCTCGACCTGTTGAAGGGATACTGGCAGGTTCTGCTGATTCCTCGGGCGACAGAAATTTCCGCTTTTGGGCTCCTGATGCTTTCCTTTAGTACACAGTGATGCCGTTTGCCATGCGCAATGTGCCAGGACTTTTTCAACATCTGGTGAATATTGTGTTGTCAGGTCTTTCTGGTTGTCGAAGCATATTTGGATGGCATTGTTGTGTATTCTGGGTCTTGGGATGAGCAAATTCAACAGCTGCACTCTGTGTTTGGCCGTTTGCGTGATGCCTTTGACTTTGAATCTTGCTAAGTGCGAGTTTGCCAGGCGACAGTCAGCGACTATTTGGGCAAAGTGGTTGGTCTGGGCCAAGTCAGGCCTGTGCACTATGAGGTGGAAGCTATCCTTTCCTTCCCTGTCCCCAGTTCACAGCAGGAACTGCGCCGTTTTCTTGGGATGGCTGGCTACTCCGTAGTTTCTGTAAGAACTTTTATGCGGTGGCTGCTCTTCTCACTGACCTGTTGAGTCCAAAGGTGTGTTCTCTTTCATAATATTTCACTCGATGTCTCACTATGAGATGCACGCCCCCGCTGCAGACCTCAGAAGCCTTAATCTCATTACGCCAATCCTGATTGGCTGGTGAAACGTGTCTGTCCGCTCCCGGTAGTACCCCTACCTTAAATAGCCCACGGCACCACATCATTCAAACACCTCTTCTCACTCTGACCATATCTCGTGTCCTGGGTAGCTAGCCAACTGTCCACAGACGGATCTTATTCAGCTTCTGTCGCTGGGCGCTACCTAGCCATGGAGATTTTCTGTTTCTTCGGTCACACCAGATCGAACTCAGTGCTTTCCTCGCCCCACCACGGCCAGGTCAGCATTTCTCGACGCCTTACCACGGCTGTTCGAGTACCGAGTGTTAGCACACCAGCTAATTTCTTGGCTTTTTCACAGTTAGCACACCAGCTAACTTCCTTGACGCCTCACCCCGGCTGTTCGAGTACCGAGCATTAGCACACCAGCTAATCTCTCGGTTTCTTCAGGTTACCCATACCAGTTAATTCCTCGACTCCTTGCCTGCACACCAGCTCGCAAGGAATGGAACCTAAAACCCCTCACACCAGAGGGCACGGAGGACTCTGGGGCTGTCCCTGTGGGAACAAGATTTCGAGCAGAGATCCACACCAGGTCTGCTCGAGCTGCCTGGGGCTGCAACACGCCCGGCTAGCTATCGAAGTCCCCGGCTCGTGTCCACATGTGCGGTGAGTCTCTGCAGACGGCTGCCCACCAGGCCATCTTGTCTGGACATGACCCTCTCCCTTCAGACGACGCAGCCGTCGAGGACGAAGAGGAGAAGGGGGCTGTTGCGGTGGTGGAACCGGAGGCCGCGCCAGCTGGGGCTCCCAGCTTGACCTGGCCGCGGAACCCCCAGCATGAGTAAGATGTCCTGGTACTGGACTATGGGGAAGATGAAGTTGACGCCTCGGGCCTCCTCATATCAGAGGTGAGGATGAGGATGACATCTTCATGACTCCGGCCCGGGCTACCCAGCCCGCCTCCATCTCCCTCTCGGGTGGAAATGAGGGCAGCACACAGCTTCTCCTCTCCCTAGCTCAGATGCTCACTTATTCAAACGCGCTGAGCCCGGCTAGCCATCCCCTGGCCCACTGTCGTAGCTGAGACCACCAGGTCCCGCTACGAGGGAAGAAAATTGCCCTTGGCCAGAGGCGGACGAAGCAACTTCTCCCGTCTTCCACAGAGCTGCTGTATGAGGTGGCGCGCTCATGGAAAGACCGCCCTTACAGCAGCAGGAGCCCTGGGGGCTCATCCCTCGACTGTGGGTGATGGAGAGCCTGGGTCTGCTCCGCATGCCTTCGTGGAGCCACTCGTTGCCGGCCCACCTTCACCCCCGGCTGTCAGCGGTGTCCTCCAGGAGCCCCAGTCCAGTGACCGTTTTCAGTCGGCCCCTCACTGAAAAGGCGTATAAGACGGTGGCGCTTTCGGCCAGGGTGCTCAATGTCCTCTCCCTGCTCACGGCTTATCAGGCTGAGTTATGTGAGGATTTGTGCAAAACTCAGACCCAGTGCGTGGGAGGAGATACCGACCTGTGTCTCCGTGTCCAACGCTGCGCGGTCTGGGCCACGAGAAAAGCGCTGGGGACTATGGTTCTGCTGGAACGAGCGCGTGGCACAACCTCGCCAACCTGTTGACAGAGAGAAGGGGACGTTCTGGACATGCCCATTGTCCCGGAGGGGATTTTGGCTCCGCGTTGGACTCAATGCCACAGCGGTGTGAAGCCAAAAAGAGGAGACGAAGCTCTCCGGCTTTGCCTCCCTCGAAAGCCCCAGCTCCCTCTCCACCTGCGCCGCGCAAGAGCTTTGCGCAGATGGACCCGCCCAGGTTTCGCCGTTTAAAATGCCTAAACAGCCGAAACCCCATCCATCCCCGGCTCCCCTGCCCACTCGGGCATGCTGGCCCAAGAAATCCTCGGTCCCGGTTGCAGCTCCGCCCGCACTGCCCGTGCAAGCTGCTACAACCAGGCCAGGAGAAGAAGAAGAGAGCGGCCTGACCACCCCTCTCTTCGCCAGTGATGCAGCTGGACGTTCCCCGTTCTCCAGCTCCACCTGTTTGGCTTTCGAGCATGCACCTGGAGGCCCACCACGCCCCCATCTCCCGGCTGCCACGGACCGTGCCAGAGCGAACTGGGAGAAACGGACATTTGAAGGGTTCAGCAGTTGCCCCTCTCTCATGTCCACAAGCACGCATGTTCACACAAATTTTCGAAAATAAAATAAAATGTGTCCCGCTGTTGCATCCGGCCGATGGCCGAGGGCACAGCTAACAAAAGCCATGTGTCAAAATAAAACGTGCGGTGGCGGCCCCCGCTGTCCCCCTCGACAGAAAGCCACAGCTTTCCCCGAGGCAGGGGCTGTGTGGGCTCCGCGGCACCCGGGGGCCATGTGACTATTCCGCCAAGAGAGGGCACCACTGCACCGCGGTTGGGGCCTCTCACGGTGGAGGGGCGGCGGTGTGTGTGTCCACTCTCTCCCCCAGATGGGAGAGTGGCCGCGCTCCCAGCTCCGCCCTGGGTTAAAGACGATTTCGCGGGGATACAGGCTGCAGTTTGCCGCCGTTCCCCCGCGATTCGCCGGTTTAATACACACCCAGGCTCAGGGAGAGTCAGCTCGTGTTTAACAGAAGGAAATCCTCTCACTGTTAGACAAAGGAGCAATCTGTGTTTACCTCCTGCACGCGTCAGAGCGGTTTTTTACTCCAGGTATTTTCGGTCCCCAAACAGGGGGGGGGAGCGGTATTCGCCCCTATCCTGGATCTACGTGCTCTGAACAATATCTCAGGAAATACAAGTTCAGGATGCTAACGCATGCATCTCTGCTGTTGCCTTGTGCGACCGAGCGATTGGTTCACTTCTGTGTCGATCTGAAAGACGCGTATTTCCACATCCCGATCTATCCTCCCCACAGAAAGTATCTGAGATTTTGCTTTCCAGGGATCTGTTACGAGTACCGTGTGTTCCCTTTCGGTCTGTCTTTAAGCCCGAGGGTGTTTGTGCGGTGCACGGAAGCGGCAATAGCCCTGCTGAGACGGCAGGGCAATCCACTTGGCCCCATATCTGGATGATTGGCTGCTGTTGGCACAATCGGAGCAGGAGGCCAGGGCGCACACGCGTTTCTCATACGACACCTAGTCGATATGGGTTTCGTGATAAACGGAAAAAGAGCATGCTGTCCCCGGCACAGGGTGTAATCTTTCTGGGATTATCCCTGGATTCGGTGACTTTCACAGCGCGCCTCTCAGCGGACTGAGTGAAAGCTTTCAGGGCATGTCTCGTGTTTTTCATCCGGGCAAATCTGTTCAATTCAGATTGTGTCTTCGGTTACTCGGGCTGATGGCCTCTGCCATTCTGTAGTCCATCTCGGCCGCCTCCGCTGAAGGAATTCCAGTTTTGGGTGGCCTTATCCGGGCTGGATCCCTGCGTCATGGCGCACGGAGAGTGTTGGTCACACCGGGGTGCGCCAGGGCGCTGCGCTGATGGGGATTACGCTACGTCAGTTGCACATGCTGGCACGCAGACTAATCCTGTGGAGCTGTGGCCGTCTCCTCTCCCTGAGAGTGTTCGCCAACCACAATCCTCTAGTTTTTGTTAACCAGATGCTAACCAGAGGTTGATGCACTGGCCGCTTTTTCTGCAGTCCATCACATTGTTATTAGTATGTGTAGGGGCGGGAACAACATCCTGGCCGACACGTTGTCGCGCTGTTGTGTCCATCCCGACTTTCACAAGCTCTGGGTGGGGGTGTTACGTTTGGCCAGGAGGTAGTACTGTATGTGTGTGTGTGTGTGTGTGTGTGTGTTGTGTGTGGGGGCATTGTGTTGTCTCCCCCCCCCCCCTCTCTCTCTCTCTTAGCACAGAAGAGACCTCAGGTGAGACTTATTGTCTCGTCAGCTTGAGACTTAAGGAGGTGTCTCTCTCTCTTGTCCCTCTCTCTACTCTTTCCCTGCAGGTGACCTGGTGAGGGAGTTGAGGCTCCGGTTTCCCCCATGCCATGAGTCCGTTGAGCCGGTTTTTTTATTTTAGTTTTGGTTCGGAGGTTCCCTGGTAGTCCTGTTTCAGTCTTCTTTTCTTTTCCGTTTAGTTTAGTGGGTTTTAGGCGCGTTTAGTTTTAGGCAGCTGGCTGGCTCAGTGTTCCCCCTCTTTTTGTTTGTTTTAACTGGGAACCTCCAACCCCTGTTTTGTTGTTTTTCTTGGGAATTATTTAGTTTGTTTTGAGTTAATAAAAGTTATATTGTTTTTGTGGCAACTTTTGTCTTCATGTTTTCTTTCGATATGTTTCGGGCCTTGTCGACCTTGAGATCCATAACACAGGTTAGAATAGAGTTGCACGATACCCACGGTATACACGTTACCCCGCGGTGCCAAATCATAACCGTCGCTACTATACTAGAAATTTTACACAACGGTACTACCGTGGATTACTATACTACCAGTGCCAGTCTCCGCCTACATAGCGGCCGCCTCTGCTCTCCTCCCGGCTTCTCACTGCATGCTACTCTTTTGTAAAACAACCAACATGGAACCGCAACTGAACTACACAGCTGCTGAATGATTGGCTGTTTGCCTGTTACTGGTGACGTCCAGGGTATGTAGGGCTGTTTCCGCACGCTGGGTCCGCCCGTCTGTTAGCTGATTGGCTGTTCGTGTGTTTCTGCCGGCAAGAAAAAACTCCGCGAGACAGCTCCGCTTTGATAGAAACTCGCTTCCAAACAAACAACAAGCTGAAGTTTCTTTCTCGCCCAGACGAGACAACACACTCACCATGGCAGAAGCACCGGGCCTGAGCAGCGAGTCTGCCGTGGCTCTTCGTCAGTGGCAACACTAATTTTGCTTAAAAAACAAACGGCGTTGTTTCAAACTAACTTGTACAATACATTGCAGTTTATAAAAAATATAATAAAAAAAGGCCGCAGTATCGCGATAATACCCGGAACCGCGTACTTGTCTGGTATAGTATCGTGGTTACTCATTTTAGTATTCGTGACAACTCTAGGTTGAATGACTAGGTTATATTTAGGAATGAGCAAATCAGCAGTGAAACAATGTCCTCCAATATATCTGTATGCATGCATAGTGTGTGTGTGTGTGTGAACTACAGAAGGTTTCTTTTCAAGTGACATGAGCTCACACAATGAGGAAAAGCGCCGGTACAGGTTCTTCAGCAAGAGCAGGCACGCGGTGTCCCGATCAGGAACACAGGAAATCCATGATCGAAATGCACGAATCTCTCGTGCTCTTAACAAGTTTGAGAGAATAAATGTCATAATCAACTTATTCGAGGTTCTTGTATGACTAAGTGAAGTAACTGCAACTTAACTTTTTGTTTTTAAGTAATAAGTGGTTGTAATCCATTGCCGGACATACCTGATTAATGAGCTCAGTCATTTTTCTATAACCTTGTGAAACTGTCTGTCTCTTCCTAAGCAACACCAACTTAATGTGAGCATTATAACCTTTATCTTGCCGAAAGCATTGGGAAGTTTGCCTTTAAAATAATTTCACTACGAATACATGCCCTATAAAGTACTTGTAGCACAGAGTTTCCTATAATTACTCCCATAGATTGTGCTGAGTAAGGTATTCAAAGGCTGTGTTCAGTTTTTTTTCCAGGTTGTGAGTTTAAAATTCTCTGATATTTTATTTTCCTTTATCTTTGCAGGAGTCCTTCCAACATTTCAGACATCGTCAAAAGCTGGGGTAACACTTTATTTGAAGGGGTGTTCATAAGACTGACATGACATTCATAACTATGACATGACACTTGTCATTAACATTAATGAATGTCAATGACTGCTGTCATTAAGTGTCATGCGGTTTCTTATGTCATCTTTTACTGTCAACTTGACATTGTTTGGGGTGTCTTTGTTATGACAACTTGACATTTACCAAGATGACATAGGCTGACCATGTCTTTGTCATGACAACTTGACATTAACCAAGAGCACTTAGTCAGAAATATCTTTGTCATGACAACTTGACATAAGCAAAACCACATAGCTGAGAAGTGTCTTTGTCATGACAACTTGACATTAACCAGCATGACCTGCAGGTGACTTTCGCTTCAGCCTTGCACCAGCCCAACTCACTAGCTTGGACCTGTGAGCGCCTAGGACTGGGGTGGAGACACACTAGGGGTAAAAACCAGGGTGCTCTCTCCTTGGGCCCTGGGGAGGAAAGCTTACTAACCTACTTACAGCACAG